>NW_003208915.1:94764-130055 GCF_000006405.1 Perkinsus marinus ATCC 50983
TGCCTCCAAATATGAGAGTGAAACATGGAGGGATACCATTATGAACGATTCTCTTTCTGTTGATGTATAGCATTAGATCAGGAGCGGAGTTATAGGTACACTCCCCGAGTAAAAGTTGGTATTTTGAGGCGCAATTTTAACACGTGTATGCTAAGAATATGTGGAGAAAACGTTTTACCGGTCTTCGACTTCTCACTAACTACGAAGAGTTAGGCCCTGAAACTTGGAGGTCATATCAGGTAAAGCATGAGTACATACCTCCCTGAGCCGCAAGATGATACTCGTTGTGGTGGCTGTGCACGAGTCAAAAAACCGGTTATGCTAAGAATATGTGGAGGGGTGTATAGGAGTCTACGAAATGGTATGAGCTATGACGTATCATAAACAGAGACTCATCGGTTTAAAATGACATGTCGCGTTTCCCTGCTTGACACTAACATGGAGATATCTTGGACAATGTGTTCCTGACCAAGTGGAAAAACCAAAATGTGTTGTAATTCGCAATTGTCCCACATTAGGGAAAAGATATATAGTCGCAGTGAGAAAAGTGTATTAGACCTGTGTACGATGAACGTCGATTGCAGAATCACAGCTAGTCTAATCATCCTCATAGTGGGGCTAGTATGGCTGTAACAGTCTGGATATAGTGGGCCATTTTTTGCGTTCTTCAGTACGGGCGAAAGCGATCCTCTTAGCAGGTTTATATACTAAACACAACTTCTCATCATCTCAACAACCACCATTGTTTGCACTTTCGAACTCATCGGAGTTCGTCGGCTTTATGCTGGCACACACATGCCTTTCATGAACGTGGGAGTATCTGAACCAACTCGGCATAAACACAGCCCATACAGATCCTGGCGGTCTTACGATTAGGTGTGAAGACGCCCAAATGGGAATTCTTCCCGAGTTGACTTCCTCCTTGTTTCATATATTCCTCACAATTCACGCCAGTCGTGTTGGTCACTGATCATGAACTGTCTTCGATGAATGCAATACCCCTGCCGCTTACCATGGGGGATCGGTGCCTCAATAACATCAGGGACGGCGGCTTTCTGCAGGGACGTTCTTCTGCCAGCTCTGAGGCTCTGCTTGGCGACCGCCTCCTTTTGCTGGACCGCGGGTGTCGTGGCGTCCTCAATGTCGAATGAGATACGGCGCTTACGGTCCTCTTGGAGAAGTCCGTCAATCAGGAGCATCGACTCGACCACCTAAGTCGTCAATAATGTCGATTTTCAAGGGGAGCTTTACTGACCTCAGATCTCATCGATTTTGACAGAGACGCGGTGAGCATGTGGACAGCACTATTGCGCTTCTTGTTCTGAACACAATACGTTGGTCCCTCCGCGCTAATCTTGGTGGTCTTACCTCAGGGGCCACGACCTTCTCGGCCTGTAGAGCAACCGAAGGATTATTCAACTTGCGTTCGTCCACCACTGCTCTGGTGCCGGAAATGATGTTGAACAGAGTGCCACCGAGGGCATACCTGACAACAGACCGACACTAATCGTTGTTGCTATATGTAAATTATGAGAATGTTGATACCAGTGTGGGAAAACCTGCACATGGTCAACTGCACGTGTTGGTGACAATATGCTAGTCTGAGGAGATTGTGGGAAATTTTTGTCGATTTCTGTACACTTTCACCAGAATTAACGAATCAGGAACTCCTGAGCTCAGCTGAGGGGAGCAAATATATACTTCAACACTGGGTTAAACCGATTCCGCTGTTTCCCCTGTACGACCCACCAGTCCACACTCTTTGCCTCGTCGAAGGTAAGGGAAGGGCTGCTCAGTAAACTGCGAATTTCCTTAGTCTCCCTGAGAACAGATTTCGCGACCTACCATGACTTCAGGCAAGACCACTTACGAGTTTTTCCCGTCCTCAGCTCCAGTGGCGAGGACTACTGAGTCCTGCATGAGCTCGCTAGCCGCCGGTGGGGTGCTCTGAGGGCCACGTTGTGATACGGGCAAATGATGGTATGAACAGTTGTTGTTACCGGAGTGGGAACCTTCCCGTCCCAAGTATTGAAGTACTCGAATATGGCCGCGTCACTGCACTTAGTGTCGGAGCATAGGACGGTTTTTGGTGACATGCCCAAATGAATCTGAGTGATATAAAGGAAGCCAATTAGCGCGACGTTGACGATACCTACCATGTGGGCTTTCGAGTGGAGAAATCTAAGACTGGTGACCAGCTGAGGGGCGATCTTCTGGAACAGAGGGAACCTATTAAAATCAACATCCCTCTGAGACGTCGTTGTCCTCATAGACCACCACCTCGTGATCATGCTAGAGAACTCTCCTATGTAGCCCTGTTGGTCTGCTGCTGGTTGAAGGAGATCGACAAGGCGACCACCAGGCATGTACTGCATCAAGATGTTACTCCCGAAACTGTATACGCTTGTCATCGAGGCCCACTCTGAGGATGGCTCACTATATGTTCTTGACGTCCTCAGATTTCCGGCCAGATGCCTTGGGAACGACCATGGTGACACCACTGGTGACAGGGACTTTAGTGCCGTTCTCGTATTGAATGTCACTGACGTCGTGACCAAACCTAGTACGACACACCTAAGCTCGTGGACCTGTCACTGGGCTGATCTCACCCGTAGAGCACGTGGTGGTTTGGACAGGTGACGGTCTGACCAGGCTTAGCAGAACCTGAGAAAAGAAGTCGTAGTATTCACCGACAGGACCACATTAGTTTACCTATAGCAGCGCACTGGACCGTGTTGGTCTTTCCGAACCACATCTTCTCTCTGTTGAACTGGCCCAGCGTGTGGATCTTCCTCTCCTGGTCCGTGTCCACAGGCAGGGACACAGCCTTCAGGGCGTAGTCGTTCTTGTTGGAATCGGTCACTCGGAATACCACTCCATTGCGAGCTTGGAAAAGTCTGTGAAGGAAGTGCCAAAGGGACAGACCAAACTGGTCACCTTTCATGCAGGATAAACGGGCCCTTGGGGATGACCAGTGAGACCGGCTTGTTGTGATGTAACTGAACGGTGAGCAACACGTGTAATAACGCGGTCGACCCAAGGACCACTTGGTCCGACTCCGAGGACCAAATGCTCACCTGGTGGTCGAAGCCACTGAGACTGTCGATAAGAAGAGCTGCTAAGGCAAGGGTGATCCGCGACATTGTTAAATTCAGGATTGGGTAATGGCTGATAGAAACTCAAATTGTTGACCAGCGACCGTCGCGATCCGAAATCTTGCGCTGACAGATTCTTGCAAGTTGCACGAAAAACGAGCATTAGTTAGCGCGCGCCCGAAAAATACTAGCGTCGTTTTTGATGGCTCTGACAGGTAAACTGGTCCCGGTATGAGAACATGATGGTTCAGGGTGTCACCAAAGAATGACTAGATAGATGCCCTCGTTCAGGCCTGAGTTGTGGTCGTTGTATGCCCAAAGGTCGTAGGCGCTTCGCCAGTTCTGACGTGTTGTCCGGCCCGAGGGCATGTTCAGACTCAGTGGTGATCTCTTTGTCCCACACATCGTCCTTGCTGCGCATCCCTCGTACTTTATTGGGCCAGTTTCTTGCTGAGTGACTGCTCTCAGTAGTTCATGGTTGATGAAACTAGCTTAATCGTTTCATCCGGCACTTCAGTCGTGCACGTCGTGCACGACTACACGATGATATCATCCAATGCATGAACCTGGACCAGGTCCTGGTTCATCCTGTGATCCTGCACTTAGGTGATCCTGGTCACCAGTCATCCATGTATTTATGTTTCTTTTCAATAGTACAATAGTGGCACTATTATAGCACTATTATAGTGTTAGTTCACTTCCCGATATAGTAAACTCAAATCTCGAATTATACAATCAGCACGCGAGTTGGAAACATCTAGCAGCGGCATCAGCGCTCGAGCTTATCAGCATCCTCCTTTGTCCACACCAACTGACGCCAACCACACGGTCGGTATGCTCTGAAACATACTCTCAGGGTAATTTCATGGCGCGTGACGCTATCTCACCACGCAGTGTACAGTCCGTGGCTCCTGTCCCGTTGGTGATGGTCAGAGTGTTGTCGAACCCCACACTTGCTATTTTCGGTCTCTTATTGCCGAAGTCTGTCATCAAAGCCACGGCACTAACAATAAGGAAACCCTAGGTACGGTCAGACCAGGAATCCTATCACTGGTCCAGTGGCCGAACCAGAGAGACATACACATGATCAACTACGCGTATTGACGACAGTCGTAAAGTTCCGGTGAAATTTCCGAGAATTTTTGTTGATCTTCGTATATCTCCGGAGTGGACTTTCATAATGTAGCTTTGGAAACCCCCTGCGGAACTGAAGTTCTATTTCAACACTTCCAGGCGTTTACCGGCAGCTGTCACTGTGTGCAGATGGTCCGTATACGAGAGGTCGCTGAGCAGTAGAGCGCGTGTCCCATATGGCAACAGTGCCGTCCTCGAAGCCCGCACCGATGTACACTGGGGAGGATCATCCCCAATGGACCAAGGTGACCAAGGCTCGTACTTGTGTCGGGAGACATATTCACACTATTGGCTTCTCGATGATGCATTTCGCCAGGAGGGGTCCATACCGGAGTGCATGATCTTAGGGACCTGATGATCATCATGACAGTACTTACCTGGACTGGGCGTGTGGTACGTGTTGACCGAAAGGTCCTATGCTGGGCCCAAACTGGACAAGGCCATAAACAACACATGCTACGACATCATTACTATAGCCGAGAGTTACGGCAACTCCGCAGGCGCGCGCAACGATGAGCACATTAGACCTATTCACATCGAGTGCACGACACTATCGATCTCGTCTATGTCTCCTTTCTATCACCCCAAGAGGACTCTTGGACCCCAACACTCACCAGATAGAGACATTTCCACCAGATGAGCCAACGGCAAGAAGTACTCCATCATCCTGGTGGCCACAGCTAAGGGACAGAGCCTAAGGAGTATTCAATGAACGCCTTCCTCAAGGAGTCTTCTTACATTGCCAGGCATAGCATCTGTCCATCTCGGACCACCCAACGTAGCCTTACTACTATCTCTGTCAACCTATAAAGGGCGTACTTTTTTCCTCTGGCAAATTCGGAAAATCGGCGTTTTTTTGAGCTGAGACTTTAATAGAGCATGGTTATGATAACTAGCTACTGCATATTGAATTGAAACTGTCATTTTCGAAATCGTTACTGATATATAGAGCTAGCTGTCTCCCCTCAACTGGCCCTTACGTCCCACACTCTAACACAGTGTTCATTACTCGAACCACTGAGGAAAGTTGTCGAACTCGCCGCGCAGACCGTTCGAATAGTCCCTGTGAAAGCCATCTAGACCAGGACTGATTGACCTCACAGTTTACCTGCTTGTGGATACCATCTGCGCTCTCGGGCATTGTCGAGTGTCGGATCATGATCAAAGGACATGACCTGTAAGCTCTGATCGTTGGAACCAGTAACCAAGACCCTGCTTTCTGGTGACCACGACATGCAGTATCTGCCCAACCCTAGGGGGTCCTCATCCTGCTGTATGAGCTTACATCGAGCCAGCGTGGTACTTGTCCCGTCTGAGGAGCTCTATAGTGTCCCCATCCTCTATGGCTTCCACATCACATATTATCAACGACCGACTGTTGGTGCCTACATCACACCAGGAACAGTCTAAGGCCTAGGGACCACGGCGAGGGCAGGGCCAGGAGGGGCCCTGCGTACTGCATGCGCCTAGGGCCCGAGATTGCGAGGAAACTATAAGCAAGGCTCTGCATAGGGCCTTGATAATGACGGCCACTTATAGACAGCAGGTATTCGTACACCACGGAATTGAAGTCGAAGTGAATTCCTTGAGGAATGTACGTAGAGGCGACATGGTATGACTATAATTATGTCTTGTGGCACTTCTAAATCGGAAGTTGGGAAGTTTTCAATCGACTAGATATGATACAGTCGTGCCGTAGATGAGATCGGCGAGTGATCGCGAACATAAATCCAAGGAAAATGTGGTCATGCCTACCAATGCCAAGATAACGGCCACAAGGACTGAAGGCGACACAGCGTATGGCCTGCGTGTCCTCATATTGCCAGATCTGAGTGACTTGTATGCGATCCTGGACTGGTCCACTGCTAACATAGGCCGATGCTCCTCCTTGTAGACCCAAATCTGGATCCAGATAGTATCCTCGAGAATCACCACAGAGGCCCTCTACCTCTCTGCTCGCCTGAACGGCGTCGCGCCTTCGCTTCGGGGATCGGTGCTCTGGGAGGTGTACCATGAAGGCTTGGAGAGGATCGATGATGGGCCTGGCCAGTGTGGGAACATCCGCGTAGTAAACAACATGTGTTGTAACAATGAGGAAAATAACAGAAGTTTCGGGAAATTTATTGTTGGTTTTTTTTGCACTTCTTCACCAATTCGGGTGCGAATTTTCATAACGAGGAATGAGCTCAGTCGAAGGGAGGTGCTCACCTGACCACTACTGCTTCCTGTGGGGGTTCCCATACGTGGTCCTGCCATACACCGACTGACCACTCCTTGCCCAACATAACTCATCATCTCACCAATGGAGTCCGCGACCGTTCGGCTGATATTCGTTTGCCTTTCTGAGGAGCCCCACTGCCACGCAGTCGTCGACCCAACAGAAACCTAGATCTCCAAAATGTGTGAGCCCAGCAGTAAGGTAAACACCTGTCGGCTGTCCCTCACTGACTCTCTCTCGTCCGAGTGGTCGGCGGTCCTTCTAGCCGGCTCGGGCTCCCATGGTATGTCGATCCTTACCCCCTTAGGGAATACCACTGGCTTGCCCTCGCTCTGATCTGTTCCATGAGTACTATAGTACACCGCGACCATAGCGAGACTAACTTCTGGAGTTCGTGTCGGGTGACTCCTGAGCCTCCACAGGGGTGAGGATGGGCCGGTCTTCCCTTGGGCCTGGACTCGGAGGTGGACCAACACGCTGACCGTTCACTGGCTGGCCTGGTGCCTGACCAGTACAGTCTTCAGTGTGTACACTGTCGAGTCCAACCTCAGCTTGGTCCACGTCTCTAGCCAGTGATAGAGGAACACTTGGTGACCGGGGACTGCCGGTGGCCTAGAACATGGAACCACCGACCACACGAGCGTAGTGCTGCGGTGCCTCACTGTGATGGTCGGAGAGTACTTATGGTTGAGGCCTCGGCCAATGAGATCGTCAAGAGTATCCTCTCCAGTGCAGCCCTCAGGGACGAGCATCCCACCTGACCCCAGCATGGTCCATTGACAAGACCCTTCCTCACAGTCTTCTTCTGTCCAACCCTCGCTGCCGTACACCTCCATGAGCCTGGGTACGTAACTGCGCCATAGTCCGTACCTAGATGCCGCTTGTCACGACTACATAGCCGTGAGTCGTCCCCACCGTCCCCCAGCCCGGCCGTGCCACTCCTGCCGGTACTTGTCTAGCGTCGGGACAGTAAGGGTCTCATGCAGCTGAGCGTATCTGTGGTCCAGACTAGCATTGCTCTATTCTAGGTAGACCCACTCAGCGTCAGAACACAGAGGTTGTATTTTCTCTAGTACTTGGACCATGTCCCGGACCAACTAAAATCGAACCAACCAAAGTTGTAGCGCTGGTCTCCATTCAACTCCCAAGACCAACTGCTTTCTCATGAATTGGTCCATCAGCTCCCTCACGGACCTTCTCGTCTTCCTCAGTGAGAAATAGGAGCTCCAGAAACTCCTGAGTAACACGCCTTCGGTATGGTCCACCGAGTGGCCCTACTTGTCTATATACTCTGAACTGTGCAGCTTCCTGATCTGCCGTCGAAGTGGACGAGTACCTGGCCTTGGTCGCTCTGTGGCCTCCCATGGGAGCTACCTACAACTTCCTCACGAGTCTCAACAGGTCATCCCAACGCCCAGCCATGACCACCGAACGGAAGTACTCAACCTAAGGACGGTTCACTCCGAGCCGATGGCAAGTGTTGACTTACGGCATCGTTAGCATGGGGAACACAAAGTTTTGTATTGGTCTCGGTCTCTAGGGCTTGCATGGCCGAGTACAGCCCGTGGTCGTGCCTATCCGAATGAAGAGCGATTTCTGACCCCATTATCAACAGTATGGGAATATATGGTGGCTTTCCTTGGTAGAACTTGACAGTTTATATACGAATTAGGGTAGAAGTGCTCAGAAACCAACAATAATTTCCCAGAATTTCCATATAGTCACCGACACATGTAGTCGATCATATGCATATTTTCCCCACTGCATTTGAAACCGCAGTAGCCACTCACAAATATCGTAGCATGAGTAGCACTACTGCCTTGTCATCGCAACCTGGCTGACCGGACCACCCGCGGCCCCCTTCTGCTAGGTCAGCTGTAGTCATTGAACTAGTTCGAACTATACCACTGATGTACAACTAACACGTCGTAACTCGGGCCATTGTGGTTGGTCTACAGTGAGGCAGCCTCCTATATCAGACTGGCGAGCCTAGGTTCACTGTACTCGATCAAAGTCCCTGTATTGATCCTGTTGATTGTATGATATTGACAAGTCAACGCTGAGCACATGTATCATTCGAAAATGCATGAGTGTACTATTCACATGTCATTAATGTTGCTAACATCTGTGCTGGACCACCGGGATCATTCCTTCGTAGGGCATGACCGCGGCAGATAACCTTCGCAGTGGAGTAGGACACTCCTAAGGATTCGAGTAGGAAACCCTACTAGAAATAGGCTCGTTGCCCCTTGAATTCGGAGTAGGGGACTCGGTCTGAGCTCTCGGGAGATCGACTCCTCCAAGAAAATACACTCCGAGCTCTCTATCTCTGAACTCGTAGGCCTCGCAGTAGTAAAGCGAGGCGAGTCTAAGAGGATCCATCGACCCTATATCTGACCAGAGATGCGGTGGCCGGGGATCGAACCCGGGTCGTGGCACTGCGACCGTGACTTACACAACGTTGTCTCCAAGGAGCTGCATTGTGATATCAAACGAACCTTGGAATGCTCTGAATTCCACATATGCTAAAATAAAGTTAGTGTAGAAGTATAATCTAAGACCACACCGGTGTAGGAGGGCAGACGACTGGCTCTATTGATACCACTTTTTCGCTTCTTCTCGGAAGCAGTCCCAGCAGAACATGGCCAAAAAGAGTTGCTATTCCAGACTGGGACCACATGGTATCTTGCTAGGGTCCTTGCTTGTTCCACTCTTATATTTTCTTGGACCAGGGACTCGGCCCTTAACGCCACCTTCCCCATTCACGGTCCACTCGGGGGAAGCCTTAGAAGGCGACATATGCTGCTCGCGAGGCGCCGCCGCAACCAAGTGCTAAGAATATTATAGTTTACTATTGTAACAACGCAAGGCCACTGAGACTAAGGACAACACAATGCCCGACATGGGGCTCATGACATCTCTAGGCCTCTGGGTAGGGGGGCACATTACCGTCCAGGACCACCCGCAAGGACTTGATCTCAGCATCCTTCAGCCACAGCAACTCGACGGAGCTCTTCAAAGCTGTCCTCAGCTGATCGCCACTCCTGGTGAGCTCTGAAACTCTCGATCGGAGACGGGCTCGCTCGGCCAGTAGATCTGAAGGACCATGTTCTCCTTGAATGGCTCCTACCACCACTACCTTCCCGCTCCCCTGCATGGCTCCACCTGGCACTTGATTGAGCGTCGTCATATCGAGACCTGGGCAACTTCTATGACCAATCACCATGACAAATTTCCACCTTGTTGATTCCGACTTGTACGCCCGCATGATCCGCCGTGCCGCGTCTCGATGCTCCTGAAAAAAGTAGGTTGCGAAATTGTTGATCAAACCTAGAGGACCACTTTCCGAATCAGATGTTGGTGTCTATGGGGGACGGCGGCGCTGGAAAAGTACGTCCGCTGGGTCTGAGAGGCCAGATCTACCAGAGCTGACCGTAGCTGACCACTACCTTGTGTTTGACGATATTGCACATAGAAATGTCCATGGTCCCCCAAGACTCCTCCTCTGGACCTCCTATGGTCCTATGTGTGGCCCCATGAAGTCTTGGAACTCGGTCGTACTTGGAAATACTGGTACAACTGCTTCCGGCCTCGAATGGGCCAGAAGATACAATCAGTGATCGGGAGGTGAGCGATTCATTCGCACCGTATGAGGGTTTCTCTTGCCGGGGGGCCATGGCGTCGATCTTGGGCATCGCGGAGTGGCCTACTGTTGCTGATCTGCCCCGTGTGACCGGACCTACATCCTCTGCCACAACGGTTTCGGCCACTGGCACTGGGCCTTCCTTCCCCGCAGTGGCCCCGACCACCATTCGGCCACCGTCCTCAGCTGGCCCCGCCTCGGCAGTTACTACTGATTGCCGAACCACCAGACCATGGTCCTCTGCCGGCAGTGCTTCGTTCACCGTATCACCTTCCCCAACCGGTGGTTGGACCACCACTAGTGGCCTCTTTTCTACCATCGGACCATAATCCTGGGACGGCGGCACCAGAGTCGCCACTACTGGTTCGCGAACTCCAAGACCGTCGTGCTCGTTCGGCACGGGCTCAGCTGGTACCGCGACGGTAGCCTCTGGTGGGGCAACTACCGGTGTAGGATTTTCCTGGGGGGGACCCACCGCCTCTGGACCATCACGGGTCGTTGACCCCTTCCCCGCGAATATCGAGTCCAGACTTCCGAGGGGGGCCGGTCTCGGCTCGTCCGCTTCCCCACCTGAGTGCGGCGCCCCTACTGGCTCCTGGCTGCCCGACGAGGCTCCCCAAAGGTCTGATAGATCTGGTAAAGGCGCAGCGCTGGCGGAAAACTCTGCCATTAGAGCTGATAAGCGTGAGAAGAATTCTTGCCAAACCCAATTAACCATTTTCGCATCAGAAGATCGGTTCGGATTCACCCCGGACGAGGGCTTGAACAAACACGCATCGGCGACCACTTGTAAGGGCCATAAACGCCACACGTTGGTGGGGCTTGAGCCCAAGACGGGAAGTTGTAGCGGAAACTCGAAAGGGGTCTCGCTTAGCTGGAGATCTACAAAAACCTTCACTGTGCGCTCAGAAGCCTCACTCGCAAGGATACGCGAAGATACCGAATGAAACCGTCAGGGTGTACAGTGCAATATCGAACCGACTCATATCTTGAGCTCCCGACAGAGAGAAATGGTGTGATCTCGCTCGCCCGTGATGAGTTGCACAAGCCTACAGCGAACTCGCCTGGTCGGTTCTCTTACTATCCATTTTAATTTCAGTGCTCTGTATTGCCCCTCTACTGGCAGCCTACTACTACGATGTCCACGGAAACCTTTGCATTCAACGCTGATATTCAGCAGTTGATGAGTCTTATCATCAACACCTTCTACAGTAAGTTGTTCATCGTCGCTCGATTCTGTCTTGGATCGTTTCTTGGTCAGGCAACAAGGAGGTCTTCCTTCGTGAGCTCATCTCCAATGCCTCCGATGCATTGGACAAGATTCGATTCGAGTCCATCACTGATCCCGAGAAGATCGAGAATGTAAGTGAAAGGGTCCTTTCTGTTGCATTTTTGTCATGTTTGTTTTCTTCAGGAGCCTGAGTTTAAAATTAAGATCATCCCCGATAAGACCAACGGAACTCTCACTGTTGAGGATACCGGAATTGGTCTCACTAAGACTGAGATGATCAACAACTTGGGAACCATCGCCAAGTCTGGTACCAAGGCCTTCATGGAGGCCATCCAGGCCGGTGGTGACATCTCTATGATCGGCCAGTTCGGTGTTGGTTTCTACTCCGCCTACCTCGTTGCTGACAAGGTCCGTGTTGTCTCGAAGTCCAACGATGACGATCAGTACATCTGGGAATCTGCCGCTGGCGGTTCCTTCAGTGTCACCAAGGATACCGAGTTTGCTGATGGTCACATCAAGCGTGGTACTAAGGTCATCCTTTATCTCAAGGAGGATCAGACCGAGTTCCTTGAGGAGCGTCGTCTGAAGGATTTGGTCAAGAAGCACTCTCAGTTCATTGGCTTCCCCATTGAGCTTTACGTCGAGAAATCTACTGAGAAGGAAGTGACCGACTCCGAGGACGAGGAGGAGGACAAGGAGAAGAAGGATGACGAGAAGAAGGACGAGTCGGAGGAGCCCAAGATTGAGGAGGTCGAGGACGACGAGGAGAAGAAGGAAGGCGAGGAGGAGGGTGACAAGAAGAAGAAGACCAAGAAGGTCAAGGAGGTCACTCACGACTGGGAGCAATTGAACAAGACCAAGCCGATCTGGATGCGCAAGCCTGAGGATGTGACCAACGAGGAGTATGCTTCCTTCTACAAGTCTCTTACTAACGATTGGGAGGACCATCTGGCTGTCAAGCACTTCGCTGTTGAGGGTCAGCTCGAGTTCAAGGCTCTCCTGTTTGTGCCACGTCGTGCCCCCTTCGACTTGTTCGAGAACACCAAGAAGCGCAATAATATTAAGTTGTACGTCCGCCGTGTCTTCATCACTGATGACTGTGAGGAGCTCATGCCCGACTGGTTGTCCTTCATCAAGGGTGTTGTCGACTCCGAGGATCTTCCTTTGAACATCTCTCGTGAGACCCTTCAGCAGAACAAGATCCTTCGTGTCATCAAGAAGAACTTGGTGAAGAAGTGTTTGCAGTTGTTCGAGGAGATGGCCACCGAGAAGCCTGATGATTACAAGATCTTCTACGAGCAGTTCTCGAAGAACATCAAGTTGGGCATCCACGAGGATAGCACTAACCGTGAAAAGATCGCCGAGTTGCTGAGGTTCAAGTCTTCCAAGTCTGGTGAGGATATGGTTTCCTTCCAGGAGTATGTTGACCGCATGAAGGAGGGTCAGAAGGATATCTATTACATCACTGGTGAGAGTATCGCTGCCGTGTCCTCAAGTCCCTTTATCGAGACTCTTCGCAAGAAGGGTTATGAGGTCCTCTATTTGGTTGATCCTATTGATGAGTACGCCGTGCAGCAGCTCCGTGAGTTCAACGGTCACAAGCTGAAGTCCATCACTAAGGAGGGTGATCTCGATCTCAATGAGTCTGACGAGGAGAAGAAGGCTTTCGAAGAGGAGAAGGCTGACTTCGAGCCTCTCTGCAAGCTCGTTAAGGAGGTCTTGGGCGACAAGGTTGAGAAGGTTATCGTCTCTCAGCGTGTGTCGGAGTCTCCTTGCGTGTTGACCACCTCCGAGTACGGCTGGACCGCCAATATGGAGCGTATCATGAAGGCTCAGGCCCTTCGGGATAGCTCTATGACTAGCTATATGGTGTCGAAGAAGACTATGGAGGTCAACCCCAAGAACGCCATCATGGTCGAGCTGAAGAAGAAGGCTGCTGCCGATAAGTCCGACAAGACCGTGAAGGATCTCATCTGGTTGCTCTTTGATACTTCTCTTCTTACCTCTGGCTTCAGCCTTGATGATCCCACTCAGTTTGCCAGTCGCATCCATCGTATGATCAAGCTTGGTCTTTCGATTGATGAGGATGACGAGGAGGCCGAGTCTGATGATGAGGATCTTCCCCCTCTCGAGGAGGTTGATGCCCAGGCTGCTGATGAGGCGTCTAAGATGGAGGAGGTCGACTAACTTTCCCTTAGATGTTTTGATCGGGTTGGCTATACGTAGTGCCGAGAATAACTATAAGTAGTACTTGAGTCGTAGAAATACGCGCTGCTGTTAGTTGTAGTACTGGTAGTATTATTGCTTTTGTCGTTTCCATCTGCTACTACTATCTTTGAAGTATGTAGGGTGGTATTGAATATGTTTAAGCATCGTGGGTTGGAGGACAGTAGTCATCATTGACGGTTCAGGCTGCTGGAGTTGTCACCACATACACCTCAGAGGCACCAATTTCAGAAGTCCAAGTTGTCTTGTGTTAAAGTCACTGTATTAGATTGAGAAGGATTGGATATGATTTGTCGGAGGCTCGTTGGGACTGGTTAGGCTCTCCTTTGTAGTTCAAATTCTATGAGGGGATTTAATGCGTGTTACTTGTACGAGTTGCCAGTCGTAGTTTTTTAAGCATCAGACTGTGCTGTGTAGCAGCTTGTGAAAGTAGTGTAGTACCTGGTAATAGTAGAAATGTCAGGGAAGGGCATCGCACGACTTAGCGCCTCTAAGTATGTAAGAGGCCGAGGTACATGATACAGCGACAGGACCTTAGTATAGTAGTGGGGTAGATGCGAAGAGTGTGGCAGAAGATCTGAAGTCCGAGTCGAATCGAGAGAGGACTAAAATTGCTCATGAGTGTGTGAAAGAAATTGCTATGTAGTCTCTTGGGAGTGTTGCTGTGGCGGCAGTGCTTAGTGGTAGGTGTCCCGTGTTGTCGAGGCGGTGGATCGACTTGACAGACACGATGGAACAATTGGCGCGGTTGGCGATGTTGGAGGCTAGTGCTTCGCGAGGGAAGGGGAGGGCCAAGGTGGTGACACGAGGGATGGTGACACCTCCGAGAGGGTCGGCTGTAGGTGTTGGGTCGGCTGGATGATGGTGGTACACTGTGGGATCAAGACACAGAAGAAGATGCGGTCAGGTGATTGAGGAGGGTTCTGGGTTTGATAATAGCAAACTGATGATGCAGGCTTTTGATGGAGGAGAATACAGTTAATCTCAGCTTACGGATGCTGAACGACTATAAAGTGCTGGACTAGTGTGGGTGGCTGGCTGGCATCGATCGACTTAGGTCTGGCAATACGCCAACTCGCATCGCCTTGAAGACGCTGTAATGGATACTGCGAAAGGGAGTGGTGGTCTTGATGGTCACCGTGTGGTCGATCCTCAGGCTCTGTCACAGTCTTTGGTGAATAAAGTGGTGGGACTACTGTTGTGATGGTTACAGAAACTATAGTGTGTTAGAACACGTTTGAGGAGAGTGTGGGGGTGCTGTTGTGGAAGTGTCTTGTCCACGTGGAAGCACTGCAGTTGGTGGACCTGCCCCTCCTCATAGGCCACTGCACTGTGAGTCTCTCCGGGACTGGTCTCGGTCAGTGGACGTGGTTTAGACAGTGTTGGACCAAGTGGGCGAGCGAGACCTCGAGGTCAAGCATGTTAGAAGGCAGGTAGTAGGGCAAGGTCGGTTGAAGTTACCCTAGTGTTGGTCAGTATTGGAATATATGTTCGCTTTCCTCAACTGAGCTCGGGTGTTCCCTCACCCATAGGAGTTTACATACAAATTCGGGTACAGGTGTACAGAAACCAATAACAATTTTTCCGAATTTCCTCTCAAAATTCTCGAATTGCCACCAACACATGCAGTTGGTCATGTGCACGATTTCTAACACTGGTGTTGGTTACAGGAGGCTCTTGTTATCCACTATTTTCACTGTATTATGAAGCATAGTGAGAAGCTGAGCGCCAAGGCGGTGTTCGAAAGTATGCGAGACACTGGCCTTATCTCTGGCATACTCCACTATCTGGCAAACAAGGAGTGCACGCCTGACCTCAAGGTGAGGCTCGGCTGGCTCGGTCATCTCACGCGCAAGGAATGTCTTCTGGTGACCGTATGGTTGTTCCACCCAAGTATGTGGCATCGCTCGGGCCGTGACCTTGACCATTCAAGTGACTAGGCGGTGGGGATGGAGGGTCTGTCGATGCTGGCCGACTCTGAGGATTTCCAATGTGACATGCACCGTTTTCTGCCACGTCTGGAAGACATTGAGGCTCTCAGGGAGATAGAGAAGTGAATACTGCATTGATTCATATGGTGTACGCTTTAGTTCAGGGTGGCAGAGGTGGTCCTACAGGAGGGGCTTTTGAAGCGATCCGACGTCAGACCGCTGTTGGATCTGTTCGCCAAATGTAAACGCATGAACTGATTGTTGTTTTCATGCAGTATAGTTCCGAGATGTGTTGATCAATGCCCAGTGGTTGGAAGGACAGTGATGGAAGGGATATTATCGACGCTAAAGGAAGACTTCTACTGCCCACAGTACTCCACGCACGCAGTGGTTAGTGGACGCTGACTCCTCCATAGATCGTCGAGTGTTGGACCGGCGTTAGACCTCTGTGGACTTGAGCAATGTTGTTGAGGATAGGTTTGATCGGTAGGGGTGAGTTTGCTATTTCAGGTTCACCCCATATGCTCCTAAACTAGCGTTTTCCGTACTCGTGGAATTCACATCCACATCGTCATCCTACGTGAAGTCATCAGTATTCCAGGAATATATGTTTGCCCTCGGAAATGGGAGGTGGTCGAGATGGTCCCCTTGATTTTATGGTAGAATCTCGGGGGGTCCTAGGAGGACTCGGAAGAGATGAAGCTGTCTTCCTTGTACTTGCTGCGACCAATGAGCAAACAAGAGTTCTATGTGATCAGAATTAGGCTTAGAAGAGTAAGGTGAGCACTGCTCATTTGAGGCTGCTCACTGAGCAGCCCTGAGATGGTATATGGGCGTGCGGGTGTCGACTATAACCTGGGGACCCCCTGCTATGCCCAACCGCAGTCTTTTTTCGTGAAACGGCATTTTCGGGATACGATACGGCTTCAGAGGGAGGGCCAATGATGATAAGGGACTCTGGCTCAGAGTCACGTAGATGGTATTGGTCGGATAGGAGGCGTGTTCGGGCACAGTGTTGCTTTCAGAGTGAGGTGGGCCTATTGACCGATGTGATAGACTCCTCAAAGTTGACCCTATTGCTTCCAGTGGGTACAGCACGCATGCACTCAGTGTGGTGATAGCGTGTATCGATATGAACGTCTGCCTGAGATCCGAGTTAGTATAAACTACTCTGAACCCCTGAGGTTGCAAGATTCTCTCAACGGGGACTTTCTAGGAGAGAATTCCTCCGATATGATATTGTGTTAACTGGAACAGGTCGGTCCATTAGGAGAGAGAGTGTACTGAGTTGCCATGGGAAGGTCTAGGTCTGATCCCAGCCGTGAGTCTCATGCTGGGAAGGCCGATGAGTGAGACTTCCACAGGGATTTCCTCGACACCACTCCACGAGCTGATAATAATGGTTTCATGTGTTATCTGATGCCGTCAGACTGATGATAGTGTGTGTTCGTGCTTTTCCCGTCAACCCAGTTGGGTTTTCCCAGTTGGTAGTGTGGGTAGTGATACTAGTATTGCTTGGGATGATATCGGGGAGAGCAGACCTTGTTCTAACAGTGGGATGGGCCTCACTGTGATTCTCAGTTAGAGTTTTCATTGTACCATTACGGAAGTGGAGATCGACCAATCTCAGTTAGATGAGCTCCACCACGAGATGGCGAAGGTCAAAGTAGGTCCTTCTATCTGTCCTAGGTGGACTTATTGTCCAGGCAGCTCTCGAGACCGCTTCCAAGACTGGCTCGGGGACCATATCGTACCGTGGTTTGGAGGGCCCCGCTTTGGGCCGGTACCTGTTAGAGTTGCAGCGGAAGGAGGTCAGTCTGTTGAGGGCCCAACAGCGGAAATTGGAGAGCGAGGAGGACCAGCCGGAAGATGCCCATCCAGCCCGACCACTCACCGCAGCTGAGCTCCACGAGGCCTCAGTGGAGGAGGTAGTGGCGTATTTGGGGCGAATGCAGGGGACTGAGGACGAGGTAGAGCGAGGGCTCATCGCGTTGAGACAGAAGATTGATAATAGCGGCTATCACTATCGAGATAAGGCCTTGGAAGGTAAATGGAGACGGGTGGACTCTGTAGTGGGAGGTACTTGTTCTAATAGTATTACCCTTTTGGAGGGACCTTGAAGGAAGTGAAATTAGAAGTATGGGAAAATATGCACATGGTCAACTACATATGTTTGGGGACAATGAATGTGAGAAGAATTCTCTTTGTTTTTATACACTCCCACCTGAACTTGCATGTGAACTTCTACAATTAATGAGAACAATTTCAAGATTCAGCAGTGAAAATACATTCCAACATTGGACATTGTCGGGAGCTGATACTAAGTTCACTCAGATGAGCTTTTTCAGACACTCTAGCGGCGATTCTGGAGGCTTCTGGGGCGGCTGATAAGGTCCGGTTGAAAGCAGTGGCCCTCCTAAATGCGATGGAGGAGCAAAGAGAGGACCCTAGGCGGTAGTACACTAGAGGCCCTCGCTGGTTCGGAATGCCTTGGCCCAGGCCCTCCCTTCTGAGCCGACGCTTTGCGCCTATACTGGCGGACCACTGCATGAGGGGACCAGCGAAGGGAGGGGACGAGACGTTGATGAGGGACACTGCTGAACTGATGACTGATTGGATCAGCAAGCAAGGGGACGATGGTGTTGATGATGTAGGGCTTGTGGAATTTCGTGGCGCGCGGTCATTTTAGCTCCTATTTGAAACTCGTGGGCATCCATCGCCTTGTTCTATCTTCAGCCCCTCCGAGACTGTACCATAAGTTGCCTGCTGAGCTCCTTCCTCTACCATGGTCCGGACCACCTGCCCTGTCTGGAGCTGCTAGAGGCCCTGTTCTCGGTAGAGACCGTCACTGATAATGTGGACCTGTGGACCGCCATGGCCAGAGACCTACGGGTCCTGCTCGACACCAAGGTCAATACAGAGATCCGACTGGGCCGATTCGCCTATGGTACGCCTGTGCCCCTCGGGTCATGGTCATCCTTCTTCCCTTAGTGGTCACTGAACTGACCGCGACATGGAGTGGTGGGGGCGACTTGATCCTCCGACTGGTCGAGCTAGGAGTCCATTCAACATTGCGTCAAATGCCACTACTGGAGGCTGAGACCAAGGAAGAGGCCAAATGGGCCCGGGACCAGGTCCAATATCGCCAATGTGGTCGCCATTACTTTTTCTGGGCTCTCAGGTCGAGATAGCGTTAGCCGCCCTTGAAGGTAGCTACCAAACCGCTGGACGGGAAGGGCAGCTCTTATGACCATCGTGTCACCATTACTACCATTTCCATAGTACTTTGGTGGCTCGAGTTGCTGCCTTCAATTGAGCTTAGGGCGTATTATTGTGGTTTAATGATACACGCCGTCCTGGTCTTCAATAATAGCGGTAAGACGAGGCTGGCAAGGTTCTACACTGCCATGCCTCTCCCGAGACGCCAAGGCCTCATTGACAGGGTTTATGGTGTACTCAGAGGGAGGTAATGGTGACACTCTATTAGTAGCATGGTGACACTGATATAATATTCCTTTGCGTAAGTTACCCAGAGTAGAATTGCCAGAATTGTGACTCTGTACTTCATATTCTTACCGGTACCACGACTTTCCTAGATTTTTCCCCGAGGGTGCCGAAAATATTTACTCGTTCATGTTGTGGCACGGAATACTAATCTTTTATCACAAAAGATTAGTATTCCATGCTACAAAAGTTTTGTGAGAGGCGGCTAGTAGAGACAGGGTCCATAGGCGTTCTGAGCTTGACTCCTGGGGGTTCCTAGTGGGTGATGGGAGGGCCACACCTCGCGAGGTTTTCCATAACTGGTTTCGCTACCGCTACTGTTAATCTCAGAGCAGATGACCACTGCTGTTGTGTGGTCCCGGAGGATCTACATGAACTGTGTGATGGGAGGAAGTCAGCGCCCAACAATCTCAGGATCGTCTATAGGTCCTCCTGGTCGGGCATGGTAGGGAGGCTCGAAACTCTTGCATCCTCAGGCACTTCGCAACCCTCTACTTTGCCTTCATCGTTGACCACACCGAAAGCGATCTGGCCACCCTTGATCTTATACAAGTCTTCGTCCAGGTGACACTCATTGCGATTTGCGCCCATTGGCTTCCTCATGAAACTGTCTCTAGCACAGTACGAATAGTGGAGGAGGAGCGGACATTTTGGGGGGTTAGTGCATTCGTGTTATACGGAAGATCATCACTGTAGTTATTCTGATAGGAGGGGAACTTGTTGGAATCTGTGCCTGTTGTCACCCATATGGGGCTGTATCTCTAGCACAGTAGGAATAACGGTGGAGGGGGGGACACCCTCGGCTGAAGCCCCAGGAGGTTCATCACTGTTGTTATTCCAATAGAAACGGCATTGGCCTCTGATTCAACTTATTTCTAGCACTTTTGATTATATTGGGCCCCTTTCTCAGCAATAATTATTGTAGGCCTTGGACAACGCCTTCGACAGTGTTTGTGAGCTCGACTTGGTCTATCACTTCGATAAGGTAGTACTGCATTAATGACGGTCATCTCCAGCAGCAGCAGCAGCCAGGCCAACTACGTCCTGGATGAGGTGGTCATGGGTGGTCTGGTCCTCGAGTCCAACATCGATACCATAAAGATGGCCCTTCGTGAGGCAGCCTAGCATGATATCTGTCATGGTTTCCCACCAGAGTTGTGGTGTTCACGAGCGTCGTCAAATCGGTACGAAAAAGTGAGACGTGCTCGTTAGTGGCATTGGATATGGCGATTCAAAATCTCCGACTGCATCAACATGTGGAAATATCCCTCCCAGAGTTGGTTTAGTTTCCCTACCTCCCTCCCTTTACCGATGGCCTCGTGGCGGCTCGCTTACAAGAACATGCCCGTTGACCTAATCCTTGTTCGTCACGGAGAAAGTGAAGGGAATCTAGCCCAGAAGATGGTATGGAGATGGAGCGTAGGTATATCAGTGTCCCCAGTAGGCTCAACAAGGCGGTGTTCCCAACCCGTGGACCAGCGGCTTCCGGGCCCGTCATAACTCTAAGTACCGTCTAACTGACAGGGGTAGGGCCCAGGCCGAGGCCGCGGGGGAGTGGATCAAGGACCACATTGGTAGGGACTTTTTGCGAGTAGTGGACCAGAGTACCACGTCCAGGAGAGGCCTTTGACATTTGTCTCACCAGCGAGTACATCAGAGCGATGGAGACCGCCGCATATCTCCACATTCAGGAGGCCGAGTGGAGGACCGAATTCTTCCTAAGGTTCGAATCCACACGAGGCCTCTCCATTCAGTGGCGGTCAATCTAGCAGGGGGGAGGCAAGTCTATTGTTATTCAGAGAACGTGATCGTGGGGTGTTGGCCAACAAGTCCAAGCAGGAACGACGAAGAGAGCATGCAGATGAGATAGAACGACAGGACCGGGACAGTTTCTACTTCCAGCCCAGTGGAGGGGAAAGTAGCTTTAGGACTGTATCGGAATCTCGATGATAGTCGTCCGGAAAGGTATCGCTAATCTGTGTCTGAGGGTCGAGAGTGTGATCAAACACCTTCAAAAAGGGAGTGCTGGACTGAGGGTCATCATAGTGTGCCACGGTGGAGTCATCAAGGCCTTCAGGGCCCTGGTGGAGAGGAAACGGCAAAGTAGGAGGGCTGGGCTTTGACTAGTGGTTACGTTATATTTCAGCTGACTTCAGTGAGGGCTTCGAGGTCCATAGGAGCCGGTCTCGCCGGAGGAGAGTCCATCCTCATGAACCAACTTTTAAGGTACTCCAATCATACCACACCATCGTCACATCGTTGTACACTAATAACCGTTGGTGCCCCCATTCTTCCACCACCGGGCATCTCCTCTTTTAAAGTGCTTTAGTCCAGTCTCTGCTTGGCGATCCTCGATAACCGTTGAATTTCGGCACCTTCGCACTAATGATACAAAAGTGGACACCTGTAGTGGATTTTTGGATATAGATTACCATATAAGGGTATATAGTGGAGTTTCACAATGATGTGTGAAACACTAGTGAAAAATGTCATATTTCACGACTACCACTGTGGAAAACCATTGTGTTGTCGGTCGCGAGGACAAACACGTGTTGAATTTACATGAAGTGTTATGCCACTGCATGTTGAACTCCAATATATTCGATCAATAATATATTCATATAGACTATCTAGGTACTCGTATAAGTAGTGTAATAAGGTTATATACGTTATATGAATATCTATATTCCGTGTATAATAACAATATGGTTTACTATGTTAACATATTATTAATTAAAGATATATCCTTATTGTATATAAGCCTTGTTAGTTGGGGGTATAATATCAACTATATCGATCCGGAAATCATCCAGGAACCTATAATGTTCCCGCGGGGGGGGGGAACTCGTAATGGCCGGGAACACCTTCCCATGTAAATGTCATCACATTGGGAACGATTCACCCATTGTTATCAAACCCTCGGGAAGGTTACTTCTTAAAACTGGGTGGGTCTCTGACATCGATATGTATCATTATGTAGATCCTTTAGTCCACTTGCATTGCCCCTGTGATAGGAGTAGTATCATCGTGGGTGTTGATGCTTCGTCTATGTCCCTTCAGATCTACAACGGCATGGTGATCCACTACTCGAGACGGAACCCGACTACCGGGCTCATTTCTGACAACTACCATTGGGTAGAGAGAAATTGACCGATGGTGGGATCGAACCTTGGTCGTTTGCATTAGGTCCGGTGTGCCTGCCCATGGAGGCCTTCCTTGGTCAACGAGAATTGGATTCATTTTTCCCCTCACGTCCTTAGCAACGATACGCTGTTGGCTGAAGTCCAGAAAGTCCCGCAGCTTGTGAACGAAAGTCGGTCCAGATTGGCAGTTTTGATACAATGGGGATGCGTTGGCTCACCAGAAAGATTCAGTTTGGTCATTGCCACTTCCTGTTATCAGGGTTCGACCAAGCCTTGGGCCGGTACCCTCACGAGGAGCCCTCCTCCCCCACTAGCGACTACGCTGAGACTGTCACGGAGAGGCCCTCCAGATGTAAGCATTTCGATGTCGTAGTGGACCTGTTCGTTGGGGTGGTCACCGGTCTTGAGGCCATCGACTTAGTAGAATAGGGATCTCCGGAGTGCCTTTCCTCAGCGTCCATACGGGTGCCGAGCTACCAGCCACAGGCCAGTGAGGGGGACGAGGAAAATCTAACAATTGATATCGGTCCGAAATTCAATGCGTATCTTGGGACCATGCCCATTCAGGTAGCGACGGAGACACTGATGACTTTAGGGCGAGGTCTTTGGACATGAGCCCGACCGATCGAGCCATGCCCGAGTCGCCTTTCTACCATGAACAGTACGACTCCTGGCCTTGCACCATTGAGATGTCCTTTGCCTTCTGCAGACGGTATCCGTCCCTTTTTGCCTTGGGCTCACAGTCTTCCTCTGTGATGGGACCCCACCTTAGGAGCTCTCTGTCCTCCTCTTTGGGCCATAGGACCCTAGGGGACAGTCTGGGTAGCGTGGCCGAGGGTAGGCCGGCCCCCGTGGCTGAATTGCTCAGAGGTGGGCGCTGCCGGTCCTCTGTGTGATACATCTCCCCGCCCTGGTCAGCAGGTCACGGCGGAGGTTCGGGCCACCATCTCCGGAACGCCCGACTTGATCTAGGTCGGCTGAATAGAGTCGGCGAGTCTGAGTCCGAGGACGATGGGTCCATGACCGGTCCTCCTGCTGCAGCTGCTAGCGGCTCGGATGGCCTCCGTCGGCATCAAGCATGATAACAATGTTACACAATTTTTGAATATTTCATCCTCTTGCCACTGCTCAATAGGGTTTCTCAATATCGCTCTGGTACCTGGTTTCGCTTAGCCCCATCGTGAGTGCTGAAAATATTCATACACATGTAAGTTTTTGTTTATATTTTTCTGAAGCCCTACAGTGTGGGTGTTGGTCACTGATGCCCCCTCGCAAGAAGCCGGCCCCCACTACCACCAGGCGGAAGGCTCGAGGGCTG
Source organism: Perkinsus marinus ATCC 50983 (assembly GCF_000006405.1). Classification (NCBI taxonomy): domain Eukaryota; phylum Perkinsozoa; order Perkinsida; family Perkinsidae; genus Perkinsus; species Perkinsus marinus. The sequence continues at coordinate 118,208 of NW_003208915.1, forward strand.
CCGAGGTGTCTCGACGAGTTGGACATGGACCAGGACGATATCACCAAGTACTTCAAGCTCAAGGCTGGTGCCCCCTGGACTTCCGCGGAGGTCGAGCTCTTGAGACGGAGGATAGTCACGGCCGATAGGAAGATTGCAACGTGGGCCGGTCATTTCGTGGCGCGCGGTCATGGACGCTGCTGCTCTGTCAGGCTCCAGTTGGAGAAGGAAAGGTTGCTCAATATCCTCCACGAGGTCCCCGAGGAGCTCCTCGACCCAGACGGGGGAAAGCGGGCCTCGCCCTCCAGACCCGAAAGCGACGGGGTCATAGATCTCTCACAAGACATGCCCTCAAGTGGTGTGGTCAAGTCGGAGGGCCAGTGGCCAGAGAAATGCCCCTGGGAGGACCGGGAGGCGGCCACGGTCCGAATGATGGGCCGGATCAGCATGTTCTGCATCGACGACCTCTTGGAACCGTCGGAGCGGGTCCACATCGATGAGGTGGGGCCATCAAAGCAGTGTGGGAGATATGCACATGATCAGCTACATGTGTTGGTGACGATATGAAAATTGTGAGGAAATTTCGGGAAATCCTCTCTGGTTCCTGTACACTTCGTTTATAAATTTCTGTCATCGGTGAGGAACCTCTCGAGCTTAGCTGAGGAAACCAAATATGTCCTTCAGGTGGCTGGAGGAGGGTCAGAGCCATCTGGACAGGGCGGCCCCAACATAGAGATACCTCCACGGCCGGTAAGGTCCCTTCTGGACCAGACCGTATGCCTCCCTTTGATCAGGATGGGTTGCCGAGCCCATTCCCTCGAGTCTTGGACAAACACGGCCCGTTTTTGGGGAAATACCCATCGGTGCCGGGTTTCTTCGATGACTTTGATGGCCTCTTCGTACTGTCCCCGACAGAGCTGGTCGCGACCATAGACGAGCTCGAGAACTTACTCGCTACCTACCTTAATCCGCTCGTTTGTGAGTGCTTCTGTTGGACCTCTTTGTTGACCGACAACGCTGAGATGATCAGATACCAGGAAGGACCTCAGCCGGTGGACTGACTACTCGGTGGAGTTCCTCATTCGCCTTCATGAGGGGGTGAGGAGGAACAAGGCAAGGGGGGTCTCTATCGAGGCTGTGCAGCGGTACCTCAACGAGTTGTTCTCCAACTACCCTCGTCCTAAGCCGGACCAGTCCGAGGAGGAGCGCTCATCATCTAGACGACCACTACTGGAGACCAGTGGACCGCCTCTGGCCCGGAACATGGCTGAAACGATGGACTTCGCTGAGCAGGTGGAGCCCTTAGCCCCCGAGGGCCAATTTGATGAAGTCCAGGACATAGACCAGACCGAGGTGATGCATGAAGACGATGTCCCTCCTTCCACTGCTATCGTCGAGGCGATACCTTTGACTCCCAACGAGATGGTCACGGATGATGAGGGACCGGTACATCTGCGGTACAGTGAGGCCACCACGGCGACTTTGGCACAGGAGAGCTGTAGTCAGGACGACCTCATGCAGTTTTATCCTATCATAGAGGTCAGTGGTGACGACATGTCCGAGCGGGGGGACGGGTGGTCAGGACCGCTACCTTCATTGCCAAGTGATGATGATGATATTCAGTGTCTGTCTGGGGGCAGTCCTCCGACCTCCACGCCGGAGAAAGAGGTGGACCAGAGTGGGCCGGATGCCGCGAATCGACATGAGTGGCTATCCTCTCTTCCACTTGTAGAACGTGTGAAAGCTCTGGGGGCCATGAGGAGAGGCTCAGATGTGAGCCGCTGGGCCAATGGGACCTGGAAGGTGCCCCGAGTATCGCTGGCCAGCCTGGGTGTTCCGGAATCCTCGGCTGACCAGACGACCCTTCCGTACGAGGATGATGTGCCAGTAGTGGAAGCGGTTAACGATGATGACTTGCTGTTGGAGGACAGCATGGCCGATGCGGTCCTGGTTGGTGGCGCCTCGCAGGGCGCGTTGGGTGAGACGGCCGCCAGCGAAAGCCCTACAGTGTCACCGGACCAGATTGCCACAGGTGGTAAGGCGGATACGCAGGCCGGACGATCTGTGTTGGGCTTAATGGACTGGGAGAAACTTGGAGACGACGAACTGAAGCGGTGGATGTCCTTCTTTGGTCTCAAGGTGGTCTCTGGCACCTCTAGTCGAGGGAACATGGTCAGGACCCTCACGGACATCGCTAGGTAGGGACCTTGGCCGTGGCGCTCTTCCTAGTCCAGTGGTCCACAGATACGTCGAGAAAGGCGCGGCCATGAGGGTGGACGAGGAACAGACTTCTATCGAGGCCCCGAGGAGGAAGCGACAGAGGAGGTCCCCCGCTAAGAAATCCAAGGAAGGCATGTGTGGGTTTCAACTGGCTTTTGCCCCTGACGTTGTTGTTGGTCTTAGAGAAAAAACGAGAAGCTGAGGAAAAGCGGAGGGCCAATAAATTGGCTCTCGTCCACGCCATACGGAAGGACACTGAAATGTGGCAACGGATGCTCCTTTTTGAGACCATCGACCTCACTGACCTCTCGACACGTCTCAAGAACCAGGTCGGTCCTGTATGGTATCGCGGAGGAGCCCTCATGTGTCAGGACGACTCTATTGTGTGTGATACAGTTCTCCTACGGGAGATGCTGGAAGAACAAGGTGTCCAATTCTGCAATACCCTCCAGTCAATGACCCAAAGGGCTACTCGAAAACCGAGGAAGGCGACGGCATCTGTCCGACGACAAGCTCGATCGTAGTCTCTCGATACACCACCCCTGAACCGGGGGATGTGCCAGCCTGAGAGGAGAATTCTGTGGCGCGTGACGGTTGATGATGTGAAGACCAAGCAAGAGTTAATGAAGCCAAGAACTGCTCCGTATGCTGTATAAATCCGTATATTATATAATTCCATCTCTTACGAACGTCGTTGTGATGACAGTAGGGGCGGTAAGCGAATCACGAGATATAGGTATACCCAAGTCAGCCCGTGCATGAGCCTTCCTCCATCGTCGGTATCATTAGGGACCACTTCCTGATGGTAGATGCTCTCACGGATCATTGCGAATAGATCTCCAGACCCAACCAAAATTGAAAACAGGAGGTATATAACGAGTTGAATACCGTTCAAGAAACCTCTCATGGACCCAACGGGCCGATCTCAACGGCAGACTGCTCCGGTACTTGTATCTCGACTACGGTGGTAGGTTCGGCTGGGACGAGTACGAGACTAGCATTTATCCACCACTTGACGTAGAGAGAAGTTCTCCTCCTGATACGTTGTCGCCCGCCCTTCGATCAGTGATCGACGATTTCGCTCGAAACACAATTCCCCCGGGCTTGTCTCCAGTCTCACTGCAGTTGTTATTATTCACTAATCACTACAGAGGCATTGTTTCATTCGCATAGTGGAGTCGATTATCATGTTACTCCCGAGTCGAAAGTCTCAACCTGGCTTGGGGACATTGGAGCAGTTTTTGGCTGTATATCTCCATAGCTTATCACTCATCTAGGAACAACTCCCCTGCGATGTTAACTGTCGTAACGAACTACATTCTGATCTCGGCTCTCCTGGAACGTGGATTAGCCCGTTCTGTCTCCTCCTCAACAGGTCGCAACAGTCTGCCCACCATCCCTGAGGTAGTCACCCCAACGCTCTTGTCGCAATAACCTTGATTATCAGTCAACTGAGGAGGAGTTAGATAGTCCACCTCCCACACCTCCAGAGCTAGATGATCTACCTCCCCCACCGCCAGAGCTAATGAACTCAGTGACGCTCTCTGATGATGCATTCAATGCCATGCAAGTAACATAGTGTGCAGCGCCACTGTTGTTGTTCGTTATACCACTGGCGCATCAGGCCGATATCTCATTCTTGAAACGACGCGTGAATATACTCGAGCAACAGTCTCGTGTAAGTTCTCCTTCCCAGCAATATAGTTGTTGCCACATGGTCTATCAGGCCCACAGTGAAGTCACTGCTGTCGATACCAACAAGTGCGTTCGACGGAACAAAATGTGGCAGTTTGCCATAACGTTGAAAGTTTCTCAAAATGATGGCAAATCGCCAATGAGGGAGACCGAGAGATCAATATGTTTTGAATTGCTCGATCCAGAACTGACCATATCGTATTTGTAAGTTGCATGTTGGGATTTGTTTGAAACCACGACGTGTTGTAGATTGAAATGTGGCGAGCTGTTCAAGCTTGACATCGAAGGTTCGTCATTCAAAGAAAAGAAGAGAATAGAGGAGGCCCGTGAGCATTTTTCGGGTATTGATCCCCTCAACCATCTGACCGAGAGAGATTTGAAAGAGGTCCAAAGTCTCTTTCCGATCGCTAAAGATGATCACCGAAGATGTGAGGCTCTATTCGACTTTATGGCCATTCATCCACCTCCGACGAAGGAAGAGGGCTATGATTGGATAAGTGATTACTTCTTCGAGGCAGCTCAGTACGGGGATGCTAAGATCAACGAGTGGCATACACAACATGGCACACGACTTAGATCAGAGAAACGACTTTCAACCCTCAGTAGTAGAAGGTCTTCTTCCGGCTCCACAGCATCTTTCAAGCTACGTCATTAATAATGGTAGAGAAATAAAGACAAAGATGTCCTGTTGTATGGTGTTAACTTTGCGTTACCAGTCATCATTGAGGGTGTCTTGAGGAGGCCAGCTAATCATAGGAAGGAAATCACAGCTCTTCGTTCACAGCCAAAATTCTCTTTGCTACAGTGGTTGATTTCCCTCTGACAGGCATTGTCACTAAATTTTCAGTGAATCTCATCTCATCAACTGAATCGAGGATCTAACAACTACCTCCGAAAGATCGCAATAACGAAGTGCCATGCCCATATGAATCGATGAACTGTCCACTTCCAACGCAATATCACTCCAGTGTGCGGCAACAGAAAGCCGAAGAGCGTGATAGATTTCCCAACGTTCGAGACGACAATCCCAGACTCTGATGCGAGTCGTGGATAAAAAACAAGATACCAACCGCGTTAAAAACTCTCACCAAGATAATCTTTTTAAGATCATAGGATGATGGTTATCGAAGTAATCAATTAACCTATGGGCCATATGGGCCTCGAGACCAATAAAAACGGACAGGAAATTCCAATAGAAATTATACAGATTCCCAGCACAAGAGATATCCAATCATCAGAGCAACTACACAGTGGGCAAGACATTCAGTCCTCCACTGGTAATGATATCACACATGACGGAAACTCCCTGTGGCAGCATCGCCACAACATAAGGTTTCACTCACCGGAGAGAACCACAACGGTGGGAGTCCGTCTGTTATCACTATTTCTGACACTATACTTGTGATGAAAGTAAGTCTGGATTTCCTCAAATGTTTTACCTTTCGTTTCGGGAACTATAAACAATACGAATACAACCATGATGAGACATATTCCAGCAAAAAGCCAGAAGACTCCGTAAAAAGTGATAGCTTCCCGGAGTTGATCCAGGAAATGAGTGACGATGAAGGAGCACAACCAGTTGACCATAGTAACTAAAGAAGCAGCCAGACCTCGCACTTCGTCGGGGAAAAGTTCGGCCATGATCAACCATGGTATTGCGCCAACACCCAGAGAAAAAGACGCGATGTAACAGTAGGCAGAAGTGATGGCCAACCATCCAATATTGTTGATACCGGACACCTCGTTAAGATAGAAAAAGACGCCTTCACATACTGCAGAGATGCACATTCCAGAGGAAGCAGAGACGAGGAGAATCCTCCTACCCAGTTTGTCAACAATCCCAACCGCGATGGCGGTCACGCCAACTGACACAGCCATGACCGTCAATGCTACCTCATCCTTATTGTCGATGCCCGCGGCTTGAAAGATAGAAGTTTGGTAAAAAATGATAGCGTTGATGCCAGAGAACTGCTGCAGTACTTGCGACATGATACCAATGAAAACTTGCATCCGACATCTATTCAATGCTTTTAGAGATGTCATGACGGATCCCTTCTCTTCGCTGTCTCTTTTGGACTTGATAGCCTCCAAGGCCATGAGCTCAGCTTTTACCACAGGATCTTCCGCATCACCTCCACGCAGTTTAATAACGATCCCCTTGGCTTCCTCGATACGTGACTTTTCAGCTAACCAACGGGGAGATTCGGGTGCGAAGAACATGCATATTCCCAGCAGAGCCGCCGGGATGATGTATACGAAGCTGAGTGTTCGCCAGTTACAGAATGTTCTTGATGTGGCTTCTGGATCGATCGACCCAGCTTGGGTGCGGAAAGCCAACCCAAAGAGATAAGCCAGGAGGATGCCGATAGTAATCCCAAGCTGATTGCAAGCACCGAAAATACCGCGGTATTTGGTGGGAGCAACTTCACCGATGTAAGTGGGCACGCTGAAGGAGCTCATGCCAAGGGCAATGCCGACGATGACACGAGCCACGATAAGCTGCCACGCGGTGCGCGCTAGACCGATCCATAAAAAGGCCAATAGAAATAAAGGGGATGCACCAATGAGGCTCCATTTACGGCCAATCTTCTCGTTGACGGGGCCACCGCCAAGCGCCCCGATGATAGCACCAATATTGACCATAGAACCGAATAAGGAAGCATCATTACTACAGCATTTCCCGGTCATGTTTCCGACTTGCGCACTGTTATTTCCGACTAACTGCATGCGAACATCCGATGCATCATAACAATTTCCGACCCGCACTCATTTATCCGACTCGGTCAAAAGCAATATCCGATATACCGCATGAAAATTTCCGACTAGGGTCATCCTAATATCCGCCCGATTCGTGCATCCCAAATATCCGACTGTCATTCAAATATCCGATAGCCTACATTCAAATATCCGCGGGCGCGCGCTTATTCAAAAGAATCTTCTGCGCAGAAATCAAATATCCGACAAAAGCATGAATTATCCGACCAACTCAAAACGACTAAATCAAGTAAACTCATGTAAGACCACATGACTCCGTGACTCGATACGAGCCACAGCTGACACATTATAATGACTAGGATATAGGAAAAAGAGTTCGAACAGAGCCAAGTTGGCTCAGCCAACCACATCGTTCGTGATTCACATGTCCTCGCCATTGAGAGCTCTAGGAACCTCGGAAGTCAATACGTGAACGAGGCTATTCGAAACAGTTGCCACGGTGACCGCATCCACAGCCTGGGGACAAAACGATAGAAGAACACGGGATCTGGCCTCTTGCAGAGACTCTCCGTCGTGTGGCTGAACTTGTCCGTGCTCAGATATCATTCTCTTCAAGGCCGATTTCAAGGGCGAGAAGCAATTTTCTATTGGATTTAAAGCACATGAATAAGGGCTCACTCTCTTATAGGCCACATTCAGGGCGTCGCATGTGTTGTCAGCAGTAGCATGACAAGGAGCATTGTCATAGAGTAGGCAAAAAGGCCGACCATCCGGTTGGTTGGCCAGTTTGTCAAGCACATCACGTAGAAAAGCCTCGAAATCTTCCTTTTTACATCCCCCTAGCATTGACTGCCAAGCGAGGATCCCACCCTCGTTGCATACAGCACAGATAAGGGTAACGTGTTTCCCACGCTGATTAGCGCAGGTCTTCCTAGCTCGTTGCCCTTTCGCCGAACGACCCTTAGATCTACAGGTATACAAGTTATACCCTGTCTCGTCAATCCAGACAAGACGATATCGGCCAGCGTTCACCTGAAGCCACTGAGCGAAATCACGCCTCTTCACCTTATTCACTTCACTGTTTCTTGCTTCGGGTATCAGCTGAAGTTGCTTCATGCTGATAAGCCTACCTTCCAAAGCTCGAGCAACAGTGCTTGTACTCAGCTCGACGTTCCACTCACGAGATACTTCGTCAGCGATTTGCTTCAAAGTCAAGTCAGCATCCCTCCCAACCAGGTATGCCATGAATTCTATCATAGGCTCGGTACACTTCTTATTTCTTGGGCCCCCACGTGGCCGCGTTTCTTCCCTTTGAGACTTTACAATGCGGTAGGCGGTGTCAGGTTTCACACCAAGGTTTTTTGCTGTAACCTGGTAGTGACTACCAGGTAGTCGTCTCCGTCTCGAGCTGCTTTGATGATGGCCTTACGCGCCAAAGAGGGGATGCTCTTACCTCCTCGAACGCCCATTAACGGAGTAAGAAAGAAAAAAGACTAACTGTTCACATGCACTCCACTCGACGTCTTTGGATAATTCATGCTTTTGTCGGATATTTGATTTCTGCGCAGAAGATTCTTTTGAATAAGCGCGCGCCCGCGGATATTTGAATGTAGGCTATCGGATATTTGAATGACAGTCGGATATTTGGGATGCACGAATCGGGCGGATATTAGGATGACCCTAGTCGGAAATTTTCATGCGGTATATCGGATATTGCTTTTGACCGAGTCGGATAAATGAGTGCGGGTCGGAAATTGTTATGATGCATCGGATGTTCGCATGCAGTTAGTCGGAAATAACAGTGCGCAAGTCGGAAACATGACCGGGAAATGCTGTAGTTTTGAGGACGAAGAAGGATGATCCCTCACCGATCGGGATATGCCTCCCATCGGTGGTTGTGACGTTGTCTCTCATAGTGTCAATGGCCGGTCCAGAAAACCCCAGAGACAGACCGAAGAGTAACGCACCGAAGAGGGATGCTGAGACGGACAGAATAGCACAGGTATGTTTCATAGTGGAAGAACTCAACTGAGTCCAAACTTGAGGGGGGAGAAATCCACAACAACGGGTTTGGGGCCGATATGCCACTCTGCGATCTGAGGTAATCATTCTGAATAAGAGAGCTGCAGGGATGGGAAAGGATACCGGCTTTGGAATGGCATAGCGGCCCCAAGCGGAATGAGATTTCTCAACAGCAAAATTGGTGTTCTCTATTTCGTGCCGTTGCGAGATCGATTGTGTAGAGGCAAATCTTGGGTGTACTTATGCGATCCTTGCCCATCATACCCCTGGCATAGGCGCCCCACCTGGACATCCTCCTGATTGAGCGGCCCCTCATCTGAAAGTTGCGTTCGCGTGCGGCATTTTTCGCTACGCCCAATTTAGTGTGATTAAGATTGTTACCACAACCAACGCTTGAATATCGAGTCAAAAGTCGTAACGTTTAGAACGCCATCACGTTTACATTACAATTGGCAACTACAACGCGTCAATCACCGGAGATCACTTCCGATCTCGCTATTGGCGAGCCAAAGGTTCAAGGGGACGTCACGTCTCTGACGTGAGGAATGTCAAGTGATTCAAGTGAACTCAAGGTCAACTCCTGTAGAATATATGATGGATAAACTCGTGTATTCGTTTACAAATGAAGGCTTCTCTATTGTTACGGCATAGTCGCAAGCGAGATGAACCTGAAGTGTCGATCAGGCCTCCAGTGGCGGACGTGAACATCGAAAACATCGGGTGAGTGTGATCAAATTACGATGTATCGTCTGTCGTTGTAGACTAGTTACGTCGTTATTCAGCTATAAACCGATCTACTTTCGCCATTTTGTCAGGGAGCGTCTTCATCGAGGTGACGTGTTGGACGACTTGGAATATCTTTTGTTCAGCAATCGAGTTACCACCTCGGACACGGAATCATTCTTGCATATTCGAAAGCCAGCTTCCGTGGATATGAGAAATCGCCTTTTAAGCGCTATGGACTGGACTGACCACGAGAGAGACAAAGTGAGTTAGTCGAGTGTCTCTCGAATCTTCGTTCCTCCAACCCCCCAGGTACTCTCTATGCTTAGTAAAGAGCAGTACACAGTTAAGGTGAATAAAGACATGGAGGTGCAAGTCAGAGTTCGGTCACTGTGTTTGTCCTCCTATATATGCCCTGATAAAAGCTTCCGTCATTGTATCGTTGGCAGTAACATTCCAGAGAGCCAGAAGTTGTTTAGATTTGCAAACCGCCCATGTGTCTTGGTCCTGCACGACCTTGGTGATGAGAAGTCTTCTTGGTTGCAATGGATGCGATTGGCCGTAGATATCTTCAAAGGAGATATCTTTGATATTGTCATGCTTGAAGTCGACCAGTGGCGTAAAGACCCTTCATCATGGTTCTCATATATGCCTTATATCTTACCACACCTTCTCGAACACTTGGGTATCAGTAAGGTGCACGTTCTTGCAGACGGATATGGAAGTGGGTGTTTTCTAAGATGGTTAACACAATGGAAAAATAATGATAATATGCGCGCACTCGGAATGTTCTCGAAAACGACGCATCTTCTCCACAATTGTGATTTTCACCGTGCCATTCATCTCTACGATGATGAATGGGCTAAGGCTCTTCGAGCGGTGATCAAAGCGACCGGAGTGCAACTGTGGTTCACTTGGCAAGACCAAACTCATCCGTTCAAAGTAGCCAGGAATCGTTCTAGTGCCCGCAGCACTATGAAGAGGGTGCATGAGTCTATCACTCAGCTTGCCGCCGATCTCGAGAGCGACAAGTGTCTCTTGGACCCACCGTTTGATCCCATCATCTCGAGTGAATTGCCGTCCTCAGTATTGCGAAGTGAACTCATTGATTTTCCAACTGGACGTGTGGCGATGCCCAACTCAGTCAATTTACCAGCGAGTGAACGATTCACAGAATCGGTGAAGGAATTTTTCCGAGAAGGGGAGAGAGCGAAGATGCGAATGATCAAAGAATGCTTTCTGGATGGCCTTTTCATCGACTCTGACGTTTTGATGACGATAAATAGGCCGATGGTCGAAGTACGGTGACAGGCTTGGGTTGGGATGATGATAATGTTAAGGTTCCGCAGGGAGGGGGCATTTTCTCAGCGTTGCTGTCTGGAGATGAGAGAAAAATGTGGTAATAATGGCTGGATGGTTTAATTACAATACTGAGATGCAGTAGGCGCAAGTTCAAACCCTGCTCAGTTCGTTTTATTCCCGTGATATTTCTCAGTAGAATATGACATGGTGATATCTTTAGCATTACAGGGCGTTGCTACGTCTGATTATATATATATTTATTCGTCCTCAGCTTTACGCCAAACTGCACTACGTCGGTTCGGCGAGAGGAAGGCAAGGATGCGAAAATATGTAATACGCTGAGATCCTTCATATTGTCGACCCGATGGAAGAAACTTTTCCAGCAGTGTAGTAATGCTTGCTCAGTGAATAACAATAGAGAGGTCGAGTCGGAGGTAGATGGCTCGAAAGCAGAGGGAAGTGAACTGAAAGTAGTCCCAACTGGGGGTTCGTTTATCATATGAATGCCGGGATGGAATTCGTCTGAAGTTAGGTTTTAACGCATTCCTTCACAGCGGAAAACCCCACGATATCAAGGGAAGGTGTGAAGAAAACTACTGTTGAGTATGAGAAGTAACTATAACATTCACGGAGTCTCTTATAAGGATAGGAACTCTCTCAGGTTGGATAGAGCAATTTCGAAAAGCTTAGCGGAGCGAAGCATATCATCGATTTTGCATGATGGAAATTCATAGACCTCTTGAAAGACCGGCTTACCATGTTACTTGCATACCCCATCAGAATCGTTGGCCTCAACTTTTTCTGTTGCGTTCAGTGTTTCCATAGGGGGTGGACTCCGTTTTTAAAGTTGATATTATTACTCTGATAGTTTATGACAACTGCGAGTGCAGGGAGGTGGATCTGCTTTAGTATTGAGGACCTTAAAAAATTCAAAGGTCTCCCGCAATGTAACGAGAAACCCAATGATTTTCCGACTCTTATTGACAAAGACAATACCGAGTCACCACTACTAGGAAGTAATACTGAGGGAAGTAGCATCTGTCGGTAACTGGAGTGGCGAAGTTATGGTATCAACTTGCTAATAATCATCACCACTGTTCGTGGAAATTCTCCTCCTCCTATTCTGATCTTGTTCGTTCGCGGTCTACCTGTATTTCTATGTGTGATATCAGCTTACCGTGGAGGAGACCAA
>NW_003208915.1:130155-135474 GCF_000006405.1 Perkinsus marinus ATCC 50983
TGTGATGGTGGTGGGGTCTTTGGAGGGGGGAGTTACCACACAGGCACAAAGACAACAACAGCAACAACAACAGCAACAACAGCATTTGCAACAGCAGCAACAACAGTTGCAACAGCAGCAGCAGCAGTTGCAACGGCAGCAGATGTTGGCATCGGCTATGGCCCAGCAGAGAGCTGCTCAACAGCAACAGCAGTAGGAGGTGGGGTCCACTAGGGAGGTGTGGCATCTGTAATGCCCTCAGGATTGACCCGACGCTCTTGGCTCGCCTACAACAGCAACAACAGGCTAGACTGCAGCGACAACAGGCTCAGTTGAGGATGCAGCAACAACAGCAACAACCGCAGTGGAATACACAGGTAAGTGCTGGACCGTTTAGCGCACGCCCAGATGATCGATTACTGTTGAATGTTGTTTCAGCAACCTAATCAGCCAAGTTATTACAGTACTGAGCAGAGTGCTGAGCAGTGTAACCAGCAGTAGAGGGTGGAATCATTTGATTCGATGAGGCTCTTCTGATAGAAGCTAATGGTCGAATGGATACACTTCAAGGCCCTCATTCTCAAATGGAAATGATTCGTGTTGTCAAGTTAACTGTGACAAATCTGGACTCGGTAGATGTTTGATGCAAAGAGCAACTGGACGTGTGTTGGGCCATACACCTCTCTGGTGAGGAGGTGTTTGAGGGTGTCGAGGTGTATATGTTCACTGCTGGCTTATCGGGGACGGTCACTCAATGAGATCCGCTAAGTGAACATATCTAAACTACTCATTGTAGTGGATGACCTCCACCAGCTAGCATATAACTTAGCTCACAAACTTTCGGCGCCCACTATGTGCGCCCTGGGAGTCATTGTGGAGGATTGGGAGAAGAATGAAGACATATTTAAACGGCTGCTATGTTGTACGCATTCATGCTCGTGATCTGATCACAGTCTTTTCGAGTGGGAATGCTTGCGTTTCCCGAGTCATCAACGTGAGAAATGCGTTACATCGATGGTATACAGATTATATTTATCTCTCATCGAAGTTCGACGTGAGCATATTGTCGCGTATAGTTCCGTAGAATTGATGACTAAACACAATATGTTGAATACAACGAAAGCATGCGCCAAGAGACGACAGTCTCGTTGCTGTTTATTAGAGTACTCAATAGAGTTTATATTCTGCAGCTGCGAGCAGCTAACGAAACGAATAGCACAAGTAATACGTTAATATGCGGAACAATAATTAGTCAAGACAAATTCGCATAACGACAACTAATAGCACGCACTAAGTAAAAATATTATACGGGCGGGACTCAGGTCACTGTTCTCTGCTGGGCGAGTAATAAAGTATCTATAAAGCAAAAAAAATTCTTGAATCGGTCGGAGTCGTGGAGTCGCTACGGAGTTTGAGTTCCATGTCGTCGAGGGCTGGCAACAGATCATCTTTCACCTGAAAGGAATTCACAGCGGTCAGACTTCTACGAGCTTACAAGTCGCAGAAGGAGCTCCTGGCGTTTTGCCAACTTGGAAGTGTCCTCGTACGGTGATGCTGAATCGTCGCTTTCATCCATCTAAAGCAAGGTTGCTTATCGAAACGGAAAGACCCCGGGGACCGACCAAATCGCTTTTCCCCAGTTTTACTTCCTTGTGGTTCGATGAACCTGATGGGAAAGAGAATAAATAGAATGCGAATAGTCGCCCATGCCTCGGGAGAATTCTCGGTGGTAAGAGAGGACTCCAGAATTGTCGATCTTCTCACGGGGGATCCCCAAGTCGCTCATGTCACTAACACCACGTCCTTCTCGATCTGAAAACCAAAACTTACGCGAAGTCTACTGTTGCCAACACTCACGATGGGCAACCAAATTCCGCCCTGTTCTGAGGGATGCTCTGAACTGCTCAGTGCGAAGTCTTGGGTGAACGCAAAACTATGCAGAAAACAGCAGTGAGATCTGAAACGGCGTCGATGATGAAGACATACATATTTGAGCTTCTCCGTGGCATCTCGCTGCATCGACATCAGCAGATGTGGAAAGGCACAAAAAGTCTCTAGAAAAATGAAAGTGGTTTCGCCTCAACATTCACCGAGGACTCACGAAACAGCGCGGCCGCATCCAAGGCAAACAGCTCTGCATCACTGTAGGCTCTAACGGTGAACTGCCGATGCTCCTGATCGCAATCAATGTAAACCGGCGAGGAAATTTGGTCAAATTGAAAATGAATTACTTTCCCCATTTTTTCTCGGAGAGATTCGATATTTTTTTATTTCACGAACAAGATCGTGTCACTCTAGTATGTGATAGATCACCGCTATACTATACTGAAAATTGTCCAGCCTGAAACACTAACGTGAAATACAAGATTTTCGCATTTGTCCAAGAAAAAAAAATACACTCTTTATGAGATTTTCCACCCCGCTCGAGCAGGATGGACAACCGCAGTAGACTCACCTGACAGAATAGCTCGACTTCACCAAAGTAGCTTCCTTCCTTATAGAACCACAGAGGTGGTCGCGGGGCATCTGAGGAGCAGTGTAAGGAAATATGCACATGGTCAACTACATGTGGCGGTAACAGCGTGAAAATTCCGAGAAAATTTTGGGAAATTCTTGTTATTTTCTGTGCACGCTTTTACCCGAATTTGTATGTAGACTTCTATAATTAGTGAGAAAATTGCTGAGCTTGGTTGATTACAGCGAACATATATTCCAATACTGCTGAAACCAATCAACTTCTACTATACATTGGAGTTCCACCCGTTTGACGTGGAGCGGCGTAAAACTTGGTGAAAAACGCGATTTGCGCGGCCTGTAGTAGTCGTGAAATATGTTTTTCACTAGTCTTTTCCATATCACTAAGGTGAAACTCCATTGGCCTAAACTTACTTCCCTTAGTTTCCTCCTGTGTATTCTCCAACGGTGCCTCGACACCGACTTGTCCTCTCACAACAAACACGACTTGATCTGCGATGTCACCTGACTGGGAGCATGTACAGACGCCCATGGGAATACCGAATTCACCTTCTTTCCATATGAGGCCGTTTTTGTCATCCATCGGTCGCTTCACTACTCGCTGTAGTAGAGGCGCGAGATGACAGATCTGACATTTTTACCATCAGTATTGCCATGTGCTTGCGTGCTGACCAGAGCATTCTTGTTGCGGGAGTCCGAGAAGATGTCCAGACTTAAATGCCGACCGCCGTGCATCGAGTATGCTAGTTTAGTACGTACCTACATGCAGGCGCTCCCGACAATGGATAATAACAATGGAGTTTCACCTTAGTGATATGAGAAACACTAGTGGAAAACATATTTCACGACTATTGCCAGGCGCAAATATCGCGTTTTCCACGGAGTTTTACGCCACTTCACGTAAAACGGGTGAAACTTCAATATTTTAACAATTATTAATTTTATTTATACGAATTCATTTCAACTCAAAAGCAGAATCAAGTACTCGGGAGTGGCCGCTCACTCAAGACATTCATACTGACGCGAAATTCTTATCTCCAATATCAAGCTCGATGAGTGATACCACTGTGGGAAAATATGCACATGGACAACTACATGTGTTGGTGACAGTGTGAAAAATCGAGGAAATTCTTCGAAAGTTATTCTTAGTCTTGGAACATTTCTACCCTAATTCGTATATATGAGCTCCTATAATCAGCAATGAAACTCACGACATCTACTGAGGAAAGCAAACCTATATTCCTTCAACACTGAGTTTCACCTCCATTGGAAATGTGCCCATGATAGTCGCGACCTGCTGCGGGTTCAAAGAAGTGTCTGTTTCCGTATGCGCCAGCATAAGTTCATCTAGCACGCCACTGCAAACACGATGAAAGGCTCGAAACTAACTTAGATCTTTTATGAGTTTCAGGTCGATCTCAGCATTCGAGCAAAACTCCACCAGATGCGACAATCGCTGATTTCTCAGTTTTCTATTCTTATCCCGAAGGGCCAAAATATCTGCTAGAATATTAAACGGCCGAGCCACTGCTCCTGAGCTTACTAGCAACACGGCTGATGATCTGGGCGTAAACAGCAACGCCCAAACACATGATCGCCATGGCGAACACCTGTGAGAGTTCCTTAGATCAAACTACAGTTCTCGAAAAAATTCTGAAATATCGCGAATTTCGCTAAGACTAGGTTGAGTAACACCAGTCAAGCTAGTCTCAGAGACATTCAGAAAATTATAGAAAGAAAATTTACACGTGACTTCGGTTGAAAATTTACAAAAAAAACAAAAAAAATTTTTCTGAAATTCCCTCAAAATTTTCTCCTTGTTATGTAGAAGTTCAACAAATGACACGAACAACATTGGAGCTGATGAATGTCCTTACATATTCTAGTGCAGTATTAGGAGTGATATCACCATAGCCAACCGTTGTCACTGTAGTGACCACCCAGTACACTGAGGCCACATATCTAACACAATGGTATTTCACCCTAGTGATATGAAAAACACTAGTGAAAAACATATTTCGCATTTTTCATCGAGTTTTACGCCACTTCACTTTAAACAGATAAAACTACACTGTATACGTCAACACCATTCGACTGACGAAGACGCGACCAACTTGAATTTTCATTGTCAATTTTGATTGTATATTGGAGTTTCACCCTAGTGATATGTAAAACACTAGTGAAAAACGTATTTCACGACTACTAGAGCTCGCGAGTATTGCGAATATTTTTTTCACCGAGTTTTACGACGCCACTTCACGTAAAACGGGTGAAACTCCACGAATCGAATTCTCAGAGTCAAATTTGGTTCTTACACTGTACTTGCTTACACAGGGAAAATGTATATGCAACAATGTTGGAATAAATGCTCGCTTTCCTCGGCTGAGTTCAGGAGTTTCCTCACTAATAATAGGAGTGAACATACCAATTCTGGTAGGACTGTACAGAAACTAACGATAATTTCCTCAATTTTCCTCAGAATTTTCACAATTGTCACCAACATTGACCGTGTGCATATTCTCCAACACTAGACTTTAACCCGTTTCACGTGAAGTGGCGTAAAAACGCGAAATTCCCGGTATGCAGTAGTCGTGAAATATATTTTTCACTAGTGTTTTTCATATCACTAGAGCGAAACTCCATTGATATGTACAATTCTAACTCACCTGACACCAAGTGGCCGTATGCATTGATTCACAAGCACTTCCGTGTCGAGATATTGGAAATCATCACAGCTCTCGTCCTGATATGAGATGACTCACGCATCGAAACTTGTTTGCATCTCACAAAGGAGCTCAGCTGTCTACGAGGCCAACTTCGCATTGAGAAATCCTCCGCTCGAGCAACCAAATACCTGAAAATTAC
>NW_003208915.1:135574-140356 GCF_000006405.1 Perkinsus marinus ATCC 50983
AAACTAACGTCATTGATCGAAGTTCGATTGTTTTCGAAAAGTTCAGATATTCCATGAAAATTTTCGATAATTTATTACCCCACCAGTCGGTAAAAAGCTTAGAAAATATTTTTTTTTCAAAAAATGGTAAATTTGATCTGGGAATTCTGCAGTTAGTGGTGATACATCAATACGATAATAAGGACCGTGTCACCCCTACCATATACAAGCTATGACGTGAATAGCCGTCGCGAGGAAAACACCAAAAAGGGCGAACTCCGCCCAGGCTTCACTCAAAAACCTGTCCAAGAATAACTCATTGACTCTTTGGTGTGTTTCCGAGTTTACCTATGAAAAACGCCGCTCAGGAGAGCACGATGTTGCAGCACTTTAAAAAGTCGAATTAACCGTAACAGACGTAGGAGACGGATTGCGTTGAAACTTGTACTCTCCTGAGCTCACACGACAGTAACTAGTAGTTCAACATGGATGCCACTACCGTGTTGAAGTCAGGCACAGTAGTTGCTATCAGGGGTAAGCAGGCCAATAAATCGAATATAAACCAGGAACAGAGATAATGGTAGAATATACGACTAAGAAGAAAAGGAAATAATTTCGCTTATTATCAATACTCGTTAGAATTGGTAAAATATACGACTAAGGGGAAAAGGAAATAATATCGCTTATTAGCGAGAAAAAAAACCCAAGTCAAAATCCATTCATATGTATTTTGAAAATATCAATACTCGTTGAAATTGGTAAAATATACGACTAAGGGGGAAAGGGAAATATCATCGTTCATGAGTAACATTGTGAAAAAAAACCAAGTCGGGCTGCGCGTGTATGACAATAACAATACGAGTCAAATTTTAATCCCATAACAATATCATCAAAGACACTATAATCAATACAATGGAGTTTCACGACCCGTTTTACGTGAAGTGGCGTCGTAAAACTCGGTGAAAAACGCGATATTCGCGGATTCCTGTAGTAGTCGTGAAATATGTTTTTCACTACTGTTTTTCATATCACGGGTGAAACTCCAATGTTACACTGTTGGAGTACATATGTTCACTTTCCTCAGCTGAGCTCAGGAGTTTTTATATACGAATTATGGTAGAATTGTTCGAAAAACCAACAAGAATTTACCAAAATTTTAATCATATTGTCACCGACAAATGTAGTTGATCATGTCCGTAATTTCCCACACTACAATGCTCGAAAATCAATCACATATATAAACCACGTCATATAGCATAAAATCATAATATTATGTTATCATAAAATTTTCGGTTTTCAAACGGAGAGAAATAACAAAGTTGTCCTTCAACACAATTTCCCAATTTCAAGTCAACGACAGAATTGAGAGAAAAATTAAATTATTTTTTCGTAAAACGAAAAAAGTCTCAAACAGAATGCAAACTCAAATTTGCAGAAAGCAAAGTTCAATTTCGTGGGTTAATTTCATTTTTTAAATTCTTTTTTTCACTCGTTGTATTTGAGAGTAAAAATATAGTAGTCGCATTCAGTTTAGTTCAGCAGAGTTTCGCCCTAGTGATATAAAATTCACTTGTGAAAAATATATTTCACGACTACTGCATAGCGCCAGTATCGCATTTTTCGCAGAGTATTACGCCACTTCACGTAAAACGGGTGAAACTCCAGTGAGCAACACGAATTTGTCATACACACTGGAGTTCCACCCGTGATATGAAAAACGCATTTTACGACTACTGCATATCACCGCGAATTTCGCATTTTTCACCGAGTTTTACACCACTTCACGAGAAACGGTTGAAACTTCAATGCTTCCCCACAGTGTTGAAAACCCCAACAGAGACTTTCCTCACTTGCCACGTTGCTCCAGCATGCCATCACCAGATCGCTGGTACATCAGTCGAAAATTGATAAGTAAATCCACGATAAAAATAATATCAACCAACAATGTGATGACCTGCACAACTAGGGGATGAACGCTGGCCGAATCTAATCAGAGAATCATCCAGGAACCTACAATGGAGTTTCACCCGTTTTACGTGAAGGTGCAAAACGCGATTTTCGCGGCGATATGCAGTAGTAGTGGAATGTGTTTTTCACTAGTGTTTTTCCTATGAATAGGGTGAAACTCCACTGTTCCTCAGGCAGAACTCATTTTGAATTTGTCACGTTCTTCAATCAGTTTCCCATGTAAATGTGTATGTGAGTTTAAGATCCAACGCCTACTACGACGGCACGGCTTAGTCAGACTCGCATCGATGCGCATCAGCTCACGAAGGGTCAACAGTTTTAGCCTTTTTATTGTCTACTTTCATTATGTAAATGTGATCACATTAGGAAAATCATTTTCCCCAAACCCTGATGACGTTATTTCTCAAAGCTAAATGCGTCGTTGAGTCGAAGTGAACTGACCTCCCAGAAAATTCTCGAATCGCCAACTGTGAGAAAACATAACCTAAACGTCTCTAACGTTGCAGTGTACATCTGAAAAAAAATAAACAAATCGATGATTGATTCAACATGTATTGGTTTTACTCAGCCTTATATCAGTTACTGCAGAAGTTCATATAAGATTTCGGGAGGAAAAGTTCAGAAACCGACGAGAATTTTCCCAAATTTTTCCGTAATTTTCATATTCTCACCGATGCATATAGATGGCCATGCGCGTACTTTCTCATGCATCACCCATTTTTTCTATTTTCCTTCTCTGTTGATATTATACAATAACAACTAATACTAGATTAACTTCGATGAAGTTTTACCCGAGATATGAAAAACACTAGTGAAAAATTATTTCACATTTTTCTTCGCAAAAAACAATAAATCAAATAAAATCAAATCAAACGGTTAAATAGCGTATCCCATGATACATTTGAGAGCAACACTCATCAATACCAGACGCACACACAATCGTCATCGCTGAGTAGTCTTGTGATTGCCAAGTTGCGTTTGAATGCGTTCGCGTTCGCGGAAAACAATAATGTCATCGATCATGGAAACATATACTTCTTATAATTTAGCGCTGTGATATCACGTCACTTAGCGCTAAATCGATGAAACTCCAATAAACTAATCTTTACAAAACTTCGGACAGAAGTTTTCAAAAACCGACAAGAGCTTCCTCATATTTTCAACAACAAATGTAGTTCACCATGTGCGTATTTTCTCATATTCAACTGAGTTCTCTGATTTTCTGTCGCTGTTCATAATATATTCCACTACCCCTCAAAAGAGGGCAAGGGCAGTTCGGCGACATCCGTGTGAGAAAATATGCAACTAATCAATTAAATGTGTTACCGAAAATATGAAAATTCTCAGAAAATTTCTGCTGTTTTTTGGGCAATTCTATAATCAGTGAGGAAACTCTTGAGCTCAGTTGAGGGAAAGCCAACATATATTCCAACACAACGGTACTCACCAGAGCTGTGAAAATCAGAGGAATCCATCCTCGAATATACCACTTCCTTTCAGGCGACCTAAAACGAATCTTTATTGTCACCATTATGAGTTCATCGCTACAGAATAGGTAGCCACGGCATGCAGTCGTTTTGAGAGTGAAGACCTCTACTCAACGAACCACAACAAGTTCGAGCTCTCGAGGGAATCGCTGGTGATGTCGACGCGTTTCCATGATCATCCGAGCCAGGCCTGAGCCTTCTCACAGTGCCGCATACAGGTTGTGATAGATGCCCTACGTTGTTGCAATTTCATCTTCATCCTCACGTGGGGAAGGCTCTATCAAGAAGCGCTCGACCGTACGAGCACTAAGGAGTTAATACAGTGACGAATTGGTAAATTTTTTACTCGATTTTTCTTTTCCGACGTCGACGATTTTTCAATGCGACTTTCGCCTGCCTAACTGTTCGATTCACGTCGGAGGTCCGCCTGACCTGTGATGAAAGAATCACATCTAGTGTTTAATACGGCGAGAAATTCAACAACATGTATACCTCAGTATTACACACATAATATGTTTCTATGGTAAAACCGCGACTATGGCATACAATCCACTACTGTCATCATCATCGTGAATCAAGTTTCAATGCGAATTGAAGTTTCTGAGAAACGGTAAGGGCTATATAATGGAGTTTCACCCGTTTTACGTGAAGTGGCGTCGTAAAACTCCGTGAAAAACGCGCTATTTGCGCCTTGCAATAGTCGTGAAATATGTTTTCACTAGTGTTTCTCATATCACTAGGGTGAAGAAACTCCAATGCTGTTTTTAACTCGTTGAGAAACGCATCTAGTGTTTGATGTTATGAACGACTCAATACCACACATTCATCAGCATTGCAATACACTGCTGGTATGAGCTGTTGAGATTTACGGTATTAACCGAAACTTCGCTACTAGCGAAGTCTCGGTTAATCGCTAATGCTTATTTGCGATTATACTTAATCGTCATATTCGGTTAATGCGAATCGCTAATACTATCACATTCACTTTCATCGTAATCTACTACTAGAGTTCCACCCTAGTGATATGAAAAACACTACTGAAAAACACACTTCGCAGAGTATCACGCCATTTCACGTAAAACGGATGAAACTCCACTATTATCACCTCCAACTTTACTGTGAATCGAATCGCTATGCAATTCGGAAATTTTTTCAACGTGAGCGCGACTATCGTTATGAAATGTTGCTTTCAAATAGTTGTCATCATATTTATACTACTGGAAATTAACAGGCTAATTTTAAGACTGTTTTCATCGCGCACATAACCGTTTATTTCGACATCGCAACGGTATAGTGCAGAAATAACAACAACATTTTTTTACTCACATTCGTTGTCACCACCGGGGGC
>NW_003208915.1:140456-150540 GCF_000006405.1 Perkinsus marinus ATCC 50983
GGAATTACGGTATGGCCATTGTGTTCAGCCACAACCTCATCTACCCGCTGGCGCCACGACTTTGGAGGAGTTGGAAGCCGCGCAGAGGCAAAAGCGACAGCAGCGGGCCGCTGCAGAATCTACGAGCATGCAGGGCAGGAATCAACACAGTGTTGGCCAGGTGGGCAGTAATTTTGTGGCGCGCGGTAAAATCGCTCCTAAAATTTCGTGAGATATCATACCAAAATTCGTTGAAGATGCCTGAAATTTGAAGGGGTCTTGTACATGCTCGAGGTTGACTTGTCTAATTTTAGGGCAGCAACCAGGCTGGTCTGCAGCTACTGTCTATGCTGCATTCTAAAGGCAGTACCCAACAAGAGCAGCAGAAAGCAACTCCCAGGCCATCTCCATCTATCCCACCCCCGCCTCCAGAGGGAGTGAGAGCTCCCCCTCCTCCTCCACCTCAGTATCGTCCACAGGCGCCTCAGGTAGGTGGTTGGGCTGCTGCTGCTGCTGCTAGTGCACTGATACGTTACTCTTATCATAAGATTAATTATTGAATATATAAAATGGTTATTATTATAATGAGGGCTAATATATAGACTATATTTGAATAGGTAGGTATTGATGATAGGTAGCAGCAACAGCAAATCCGAGTTACTCAACACAGCAAGTTATTGATATGTTACAGCAAAGGAGGCAGCAACAAGAAGAACAGAAAACTCGTCAACAGCGGGTTGAAGATCTGTTGTTATTGCAGCAGCAATTGGCTCGGGTAAGTTGGTGATAAGTCTGGGGTTGTGTACGGAGAGGTCAGGCCCGAGCGCAGCAGGAGCAGCAGCAGACCGGACAGCAGGTCACTTCTACACCCCAAATGAGGGCTTTATTGGAACAGCTGCAAATGCGACAGGTGGGGAATATAGTGAATCGATTGACAATGATCTAGAAGAGTTGAACTGTCTAAAATCGAGCTCACAAGTGTTCGTTCACACTATAAGGCAGCTGGCTGTGATGGTGGTGGGGTCTTTGGAGGGGCGAGTTACCACACAGGCACAAAGACAACAACAGCAACAACAACAGCAACAACAGCAATTGCAACAGCAGCAACAACAGTTGCAACAGCAGCAGCAGCAGTTGCAACGGCAGCAGATGTTGGCATCGGCTATGGCCCAGCAAAGAGCTGCTCAACAGCAACAGCAGTAGGAGGTGGGGTCCACTAGGGAGGTGTGGCATCTGTAATGCCCTCAGGATTGACCCGACGCTCTTGGCTCGCCTACAACAGCAACAACGGGCTAGACTGCAGCAACAACAGGCTCAGCTGAGGATGCAACAACAACAACAACCGCAGTGGAATACACAGGTAAGTGCTAGACCATTTAGCGCACGCCCAGATGATCGATTACTGTTGAATGTTGTTTCAGCAACCTAATCAGTCAAGTTATTACAGTACTGAGCAGAGTGCTGAGCAGTGTAACCAGCAGTAGAGGGTGGAATCAGTTGATTCGATGAGGCTCTTCTAATAGAAGCTAATGGCTGTCGAATGGATACACTTTAGGCCCTCATTCTCAAATGGAAATGATTCGTGTTGTCAAGTCAACTGTGACAAATCTGGACTCGGTAGATGTTTGATGCAAAGAGCAACTGGACGCGTGTTGGGCCATACACCTCTTTGGTGAGGAGATGTTTACTGCCGGCATATCGGGGACGGTCACTGAATGAGATCCGCGAAGTGAACACATCTACATTACTCATTGTAGTGGATGACCTCCACCAACTAGCATAGAACTTAGCTTATGAACTTTCCGCGCCCACTATATGCGCTCTGAGAGCCATTTTGGAGGATTGGGAGAAGAATGAAGACATATTTAAACGGCTGCTATGTTATACGCATTCATCCTCGTGATCTGATCACAGTCTTTTCGAGTGGGAATACTTGTGTTTCCCGAGTCATCAACGTGAGGGAGTGTGTTAAATCGATGGTACACAGATTATAATTATCTTTCATCGAAGTTCGACACGAGCATGTTGTCGCGTATGGTTCCGTAGAATTGATGACTAAACACAATATGTTGAAGTCAACGAAAGCATGCGCCAAGAGACGATAGTCTCGTTGCTGTTCATTAGAGTACTCAATAGAGTTTATATTCTGCAGCTGCGAGTAGCTGACGAAACGAATAGCACAAGTAATACGTTAATATGCGGAACAATAATTAGTCAAGAAAAATTCGCATAACGACAATTAGTAGCACGCACTAAGTAAAAAATATTATACGATCTGGAACTCAGGTCACTGTTCTCTGCTGGGCAAGTAATAAAGTATCTATGAAGCAAAAAAGGCATCTCTCGAATCGGTCGGAGTCGTGGAATCTCACGGAGTTTGAGTTCCATATCGTCGAGGGCTGGCAACAGATCATCTTTCACCTGAAAGGAATTCACAGCGGTCATACTTCTACGAGCTTACAAGTCGCAGAAGGAGCTCCTGGCGTTTTGCCAACTTGGAAGTGTCCTCGTACGGTGATGCTGAATCGTCGCTTTCATCCATCTAAAGCAAGGTTGCTTATCGAAACGGAAAGACCCCGGGGACCGACCAAATCGCTTTTCCCCAATCTGACTTCTTTGTGATTCGATGAACCTGATGGGAAAGAGAATAAACCGAATGCGAATAGTAGCCCATGCCTCGGGAGAATTCTCGATGGTAGGACAAGACTCCAGAATTGTCGATCTTCTCACGGGGGATCCCCAAGTCGCTCATGTCACTAACGCCACGTCCTTCTCGATCTGAAAACCAAAACTAACGCGAAGTCTACTGTTGCCGACACTCACGATGAGCAACCAAATTCCGCCCTGTTCTGAGGGATGCTCTGAACTGTTCAGTGCGGAGTCTTGGGTGAACGCAAAACTATGCAGAAAACAAGTGAGTCCACAGAACGGCATCGATGATGAAGACATACATATTTGAGCTTCTCCGTCGCATCTCTCTGCATCGACATCAGCAGATGTGGGAAGGCACAAAAAGTCTCTAGAAAAATGAAAGTGGTTTCACCTTAACATTCATCGAGGACTCACGAAACAGCGCGGCCGCATCCAAGGCAAACAACTCTGCATCACTGTAGGCTCTAACGGTGAACTGCCGATGCTCCTGATCGCAATCAATGTAAACCGGCAAGGAAATTTGGTCAAATAGAAAATGAATTATTTTCCCCATTTTTTCTCGGAGAGATTCGATATTTTCACGAACAAGATCGTGTCACTCTAGTATGTGATAGATCACCACTACACTGAAAATCGTCCAGCCTGAGACACTAACGTGAAATACAAGATTTTCGCATTTGCCCGAGAAAAAAATACACTATGAATTTTCCCGCCCAGCTCGAGCAGGATGGACAACCACAGTAGACTCACCTGACAGAATAGCTCGACTTCACCAAAGTAGCTCCCTTCCTTATAGAACCACAGAGGTGGTCGCGGGGCATCTGATGAGCAGTGTGGGAAAGTATGCACATGGTCAACTACATGTGTCGGTAACAGCGTGAAAATTCCGAGAAATTTTTTTGGAAAATTCTTGATATTTTCTGTGCACTTTTACCCGAATTTGTCTGTAGACTTTTATACTTAGTGAGGAAATTGCTCAGCTCGGTTGGGTAGAGCGAACATATACTGTTGACAACAATCGAATTCTATCTAAACTTACTTCCCTTAGTTTCCTCCTGTGTATTCTCCAACGGTGCCTCGACACCGACTTGTCCTCTCACAACAAACACGACTTGATCCGCGATGTCACCTGACTGGGAGCATGTACAGACGCCCATGGGAATACCGAATTCACCTTCTTTCCATATCAGGCCGTTTTTGTCATCCATCGGTCGCTTCACTACTCGCTGTAGTAGAGGCGCGAGATGACAGATCTGAAATTTCCACCATCACTATTGCAATGTGCTTGCGTGCTGACCAGAGCATTCTTGTTGCGGGAGTCCGAGAAGATGTCCAGACTTAAATGCCGACCGCCGTGCATAGAGTATGCTAGTTTAGTGCGTACCTACATAGAGGAGGCGCTTCTGATAATGTATGATAACAGTGGAGTTTCACCCTAGTGATATGAAAAACACTAGTGGAAAACATATTTCACGACTATTGCAAGGCGCAAATATCGCGTTTTTCACCACTTCACGTAAAACGGGTGAAACTTCAATATTTTCACAATTATCAATTTTATTTAAACGAATTCATTTCTACTCAAAAGCAGAATTAAGTACTCGGGAGTGGCCATTCACTCAAGACATCCATATTGACTCGAAAATCTTCAATCTCCGATATCAAGCTCGATGAGTGATACCACTGTGGGAAAATATGCACATGGACAACTACATGTGTTGGTGACAGTGTGAAAAATCGAGGAAATTCTTCGAAAGTTATTCTTAGTCTTGGAACATTTCTACCCTAATTCGTATATATGAGCTCCTATAATCAGCAAGGAAACTCACGACATCTACTGAGCAAAGCAAACCTATATTCCTTTAACACTGAGTTTCACCTCCATCGGAAATGTGCCCATGATAGTCGCGACCTGCTGCGGGTTCAAAGAAGTGTCTGTTTCCGTATGCGCCAGCATAAGTTCATCTAGCACGCCACTGCAAACACGATGAAAGGCTCGAAACTAACTTAGATCTTTTATGAGTTTCAGGTCGATCTCAGCATTCGAGCAAAACTCCACCAGATGCGACAATCGCTGATTTCTCAGTTTTCTATTCTTATCCCGAAGTGCCAAAATATCTGCTAGAATGTAAAACGGCCGAGCCACTGCTCCTGAGCTTACTAGCAACACGGCTGATGATCTGGGCGTAAACGGCCACGCCCAAACACATGATCGCCATGGCGAACACCTGTGAGAGTTCCTTAGATGAAACTACAGTTCTCGAAAAAATTCTGAAATATCGCGAATTTCGCTAAGACTAGGTTGAGTAACGCCAGTCAGCCTAGTCTCAGAGACATTCAGAAAATTATAGAAAGAAAATTTACACGTGACTTCGGTTGAAAATTCACAAAAAAACCAACAAAATTTTCCGAAATTTTCTCACAATTTTCTCCTGTTATGTAGAAGTTCAACAAATGCATACTGACACGAACAACATGGAGCTGATGAATATCCTTACATATTCTAGTGCAGTATTAGGAGTGATATCACCATAGCCAACCGTTGTTACTGTAGTGACCACCCAGTACACTGAGGCCACATATCTAACACAATGGTGTTTCACCCTAGTGATATGAAAAACACTAGTGAAAAACATATTTCGCGTTTTTCATCGAGTTTTACGCCACTTCACTTTAAACAGATAAAACTACACTGTATACGTCAACACCATTCGACTGACGAAGACGCGACCAACTTGAATTTTCATTGTCAATTTTGATTGTATATTGGAGTTTCACCCTAGTGATATGTAAAACACTAGTGAAAAACATATTTCACGACTACTACAGCTCGCGAGTATTGCGTTTTTTTCACCGAGTTTTACGACACTTCACGTAAAGCGGATGAAACTCCACTAATGAAATTCTTAGAGCCAAATTCGATTCTTACACTGTACATCCTTACACAGAAAAAATGTATATGCAACAATGTTGGAATGAATACTCGCTTTCCTCAGCTGAGTTCAGGAATTTCTTCACTAACTATGGAAGTGTACATACAAATTCTGGTAGGGCTGTACAGAAACAAACGATAATTTCCCCAATTTTCCTCAGAATTTTCACAATTGTCACCAACATTGACCGTGTGCATATTCTCCAACATTAAACTTTCACCCGTTTCACGTGAAGTGGCGTAAAACTCTGTGAAAAACCCGAAATCCACGCTATGCAGTAGTCGTGAAATATATTTTTCACCAGTGTTTTACATATCACTAGAGCGAAACTCCATTGATATGCAAGTACAACTCTAACTCACCTGACACCAAGTGGCCGTATGCATTGATTCACAAGCGATTCCGTGTCGAGATATTGGAAATCATCACAGCTTTCGTCCTGATATGAGATGACTGCACGCATCGAAACTTGTTTGCATCTCACAAAGGAGCTCAGCTGTCTTCGAGGCCAACTTCGCAATGAGAAATCCTCCGCTCGAGCAACCAAATACCTGAAAATTACCGGAAAATCTACAAAAATTTCTGCCATATTTGCAGAATTTCCAGAACAATTTTGACAGTAAATTAGCCAAAACTAACGTCGTTGATCGAAGTTCGATTGTTTTCGAAAAGTTCAGATATTCCATGAAAATTTTCGATAATTTATTACCCCACCAGTCAGTAAAAAGCTTAGAAAATATTTTTTTTTCCAAAAAATGGTAAATTTGATCTGGGAATTCTGCAGATAGTGGTGATACATCAATACGATAATAAGGACCGTGTCACCCCTACCATATACAAGCTATGACGTGAATAGCCGTCGCGAGGAAAACACCAAAAAGGGCGAACTCCGCCCAGGCTTCACTCAAAAACCTGTCCAAGAATAACTCATTGACTCTTTGATGTACTTCCGAGTATACCTATGAAAAACGCCGCTCAGGAGAGCACGATGTTGCAGCACTTTAAAAAGTCGAATTAGCCGTAACAGACGTAAAAGACGGATTGCGTTGAAACTTGTACTCTCCTGAGCTCACACGACAGTGAGTAGTAGTTCAACATGGATGCCACTACCGTGTTGAAGTCAGGCACAGTCGTTGCTATCAGGGGTAAGCAGGCCAATAAATCGAATATAAACCAGGAACAGAGATAATGGTAGAATATACGACTAAGAAGGAAAGGAAATAATATCGCTTATCAGCGAGAAATAAAACCAAGTGAAAATCCATGTACTGCGAAAATATCAATGACTAAAGGGGAAAGCAAAAATTATCGGTAATCAGTTACATGGCAAAGGAGACACCGAGATTAGCTTTGACAACTACGCGGTTTGCAGTGAACTTTTGATCTGCACAGATCGCCACAGTGTTTCGATGATGACAATGCCACCAGAATTGCCACCAGAACATGTTCACTTTCCTCAGCTGAGCTCAGAAGTGCTCATATACGAATTATGGTAGAATTGTTAATAAAACCAAGAAGAATTTACCAAAATTTTCATTTTGTCACCGACAAATGTAGTTGATCATGTCCGTAATTTCCCACACTGCAATGCTCGAATACCAATCACATATATAAACCACGTCATATAGCATAAAATCTGTCATCACGTTATCATAAAATTTTCGGTTTTCAAACGGAGAGAAATAACAAAGTTGTCCTTTTACACAATTTCCCAATTTCAAGCCAACAACAGAATTGAGAGAAAAATTAAATTATTTTTTCGTAAAATGAAAAAAGTTTCTAACAGGATGCAAACTCAAATTTGATATGAAAACCACTCAAAAAGCAGAGTTTAAATTCGTGAATTAATTTCATTTTTTAAATTCTTTCTTTCACTCGTTGTATTTGAGATTCAAAATATAGTAGTCGCATTCAGTTTAGTTCAGCAGAGTTTCACCCGTGATATAAAAAACGCTAGTGAAAAACATATTTCACGACTACTGCATAGCGCCAATGTCGCATTTTTCGCGTAGAACGGGTGAATTATTGTAGTATTACGTGTAGTATTACGTATTGTGTAGTATTACGCTACTTCACGTAAAACGGGTGAAACTCCAGTGAGCAACACGATTTTGTCATATACACTGGAGTTTCACCCGTGATATGAAAAACGCATTCTACGACTACTGCATATCACCGCGAGTTTCGCATTTTTCACCGAGTTTTACGCCACTTTACGAGAAACGGTTGAACTCCAATGCTTCCCCACAGTGTTGGAAACCCCGACAGAGACTTTCCTCACTTGCCACGTTGCTCCAGCATGCCATCTCCAGATCGCTGATACATCAATCGAAAATTGATAAGTAAATCCACGATAAAAATAATATCAACCAACAATGTGATGACCTGCACAACTAAGGGATGAACGCTAGCAGAATCTTATCAGAGAATCATCCAGGAACCTATAATGGAGTTTCACCCGTTTTACGTGAAGGTGCAATACGCGATTTTCGCGGCGATATGCAGTAGACGTGGAATGTGTTTTTCACTAGTGTTTTTCATATCACTAGGGTGAAACTCCAATGTTCCCAGGCGAGAATTCATTTTGAATTTGCCACGTTCTTCAATCAGTTTCCCATGTAAATGTGCGTGTAAGTCTGAAGTCCAACGCCTACGACTGCACGGCTTAGTCAGACTCGCTTCGATGCACATGAGCTCACGAGGGATCAGTTTTAGCCTTTAAGTGTCTACTTTCATTATGCAAATGTCATCACATTAGCAACATCATTTTCCCCCATTTTTATCAAGCCCTGATGTCGTTATCTCTCAAAGCTAAATGCGTCGTTGAGTCGAAGTGAACTGACCTCCCAGAAAATTCTCGAATCGCCAACTGTGAGAAAACATAACCTAAACGTCTCCAACGTCGCGGTGTACATCTGAAAAAGAGTATAACTGAATCGATGATTGATTCAACATGTATTGGTTCTCCTCAGCTTAGTAACTTATAGGAGTTTATATACTAACGTAGAAATGTTCAGAAACCGATAAAAAAATTCTCAAAGTGTCACCAACACATGTAGTTGACCATGTGCGTATTAGCTCATACTAGATCCAACTACTCGAGTATCATCCATTTCTACTTGTGCACTGTTCATATTCCGAATCAAAACGCCTCGAACCAGCATAAAGGCGATTTTCTCGAGATCAGTGTGAGAAAATATGCACATGTCAACTAAATGTGTCATCGAAAATATGAAAAGTCTCAGAAAGTTTCTGCTGTTTTTTGGGCAATTCTATAATCAGTGAGCAAACTCTTGAGCTCAGTTGAGGAAAGCCAACATATATTCCAACACAACCGTACCCACCAGAGCTGTGAAAATCAGAGGAATCCATCCTCGAATATACCACTTCCTTTCAGGCGACCTAAAACGAATCTTTATTGTCACCATTATGAGTTCATCGCTACAGAATAGGTAGCCACGGCATGCAGTCGTTTTGAGAGTGAAGACCTCTACTCAACGAACCACAACAAGTTCGAGCTCTCGAGGGAATCGCTGGTGATGTCGACGCGTTTCCATGATCATCCGAGCCAGGCCTGAGCCTTCTCACAGTGCCGCATACAGGTTGTGATAGATGCCCTACGTTGTTGCAATTTCATCTTCATCCTCACGTGGGGAAGGCTCTATCAAGAAGCGCTCGACCGTACGAGCACTAAGGAGTTAATACAGTGACGAATTGGTAAATTTTTTACTCGATTTTTCTCTTCCGACGTCGACGATTCTTCAGTGCCACTTTCGCCTGCCTAACTGTTCGATTCACGTCGGAGGTTCGTCGGACCTGTGATGAAAGAATCACATCTAGTGTTTAATACGGCGAGAAATTCAACAACATATATACTTCAGTATTACACACATAATACGTCTCTATGGTGAAACCGCGACTATGGCATACAATCTATTATTGTCATCATCATCGTGAATCAAATTTCAATGCGAATTGAAGTTTCTGAGAAACGGTAAGGGCTATATAATGGAGTTTCACCCGTTTTACGTGAAGTGGCGTCGTAAAACTCCGTGAAAAACGCGCTATTTGCGCCTTGCAATAGTCGTGAAATATGTTTTCACTAGTGTTTCTCATATCACTAGGGTGAAGAAACTCCAATGCTGTTTTTAACTCGTTGAGAAACGCATCTAGTGTTTGATGTTATGAACGACTCAATACCACACATTCATCAGTATTGCAATACACTGCTGGTATGAGCTGTTGAGATTTACGGTATTAACCGAAACTTCGCTACTAGCGAAGTCTCGGTTAATCGCTAATGCTTATTTGCGATTATACTTAATCGTCATATTCGGTTAATGCGAATCGCTAATACTATCACATTCACTTTCATCGTAATCTACTACTAGAGTTCCACCCTAGTGATATGAAAAACACTACTGAAAAACACACTTCGCAGAGTATCACGCCATTTCACGTAAAACGGATGAAACTCCCACTATTATCACCTCCAAACTTTACTGTGAATCGAATCGCTA
>NW_003208915.1:150640-152591 GCF_000006405.1 Perkinsus marinus ATCC 50983
TTTTTTTATCACGTCAGTTTACGTAAAACGGATGAAACTCCAATACTAGCGTGATAAGAACTATTCGATCACTTATGTTTTCTCACAGGCGACAAAATATGCACATTGTCAACTACATATATCGGTGACAACATGAAAATTCTGAGGATTGGAAATTCGAAAATACTCGCACATAAATTCCTATTACTAGTGAGTAAACTCTTGAGCTCAGCTGAGGAAAGCAAACATATTTTCCAACACTGGTTTCTCACATTGATTCCGTTGATCATATATTTCATCAACATCAACTGTAGCTCCTGTGAGGAATTCCCTGTGTGTATTGTCATCAAAACCGCGATTGGTATCGCCTGGTGGGTTCGATGCAGTGACGGGTGAAATGTCCAAATCTGTGGTCATCTGGTGCGAACACCATATATATTCAAAATCAATCCTACGACAAGTGTCAGGATATGTTTACTCCGAGAAAATAACACACTTGAATTGGAGTAGAAATGTACAAAATTCAACGAAAATTTGGTGCACATGTTCCCCTGCGGAGAAGAAAGATCTTCACAACTGCTCAACTAAGATACACTGTGCGGTAACAGACTTTCATAAAATGTTTCCTCTTGCGATCTACTACAGACACCGAGTAGTATCTGTGCATTCGTGACCATACTTCCTATCTAACCTCACCGCTCAATTACGCGGTTACTTCGTTATCACCTTAGGTGAATTGCAAACTACCATTAAGGTCAGGACTCGACAAGGACATATTTATTACGGTGGAAGAAAATATGCACATGTTCAACTACATGTGATGGTGAAAATATAGAATTTCTGACAAAATTTTGGTAAATTTTCGTTGCTTTTGTACATTTCTACGCAAAATAGTGTGTGCGAATTTTCATAATGTAGTAAGAAAACTTCTGAGCTCAGTTGAAAAACCAACCATAAATTCCCAGACTAATATAATATCTCTCTTGGGAGCTCAGCAGCTATACTTCAGATCCAATTCACGTTTGCCAATTCTCCTATCAGAATCGCACATGCGCCAATACTCGATGTAGAAGAGGACCCTCTATTGCTACACCTAGCGTTCCCTCCCTTCCCCTTAAATTCGATTAAATACCGTAAATTCGCAAATCCCCCAAAAATGACGAAAACTATACTCAACCATATCATGTTCAGCTGCAATATATTAACAAGGAATAAAACTCGCCCATAGGTTTTTCATGTTAGACTAGTGATCTACACTTTACCAGCCGGTAGCAACGCCCCATCTCCTACTGTACCTAACACGTGCAGCAAAGCTGAACAGCACCAAACTCGGTGGTGTCCACGAGCTCGTCCTCGTTGTTGAATACCCCGATGTTAGAGCGCCGCGCCAATGTATATGCGCAGTGTTGGAATATATGCTCGTTTGCCTCAGCTGAGCTCAAGAGTTTCCTCACTAATAATAGAGATATATACACAAATTTGGGTAGGAGTGTTCCGAAATCAACAACAGTCTCTCGAAATTTCCTCAAATTTTTCATATTGTCATCACCGACATATGTAGCTGACCATGTGCATATCTTCCTACACTGTATATGCGTACATTACGATTGAGCTATAGTCACAAGGTTCCCCTTTTCCCATAGATCAGTTCATACCGATCTGTTCTGATCGTTAGTTCTCTACGACTCCCACAACACGCGATGTCGTCGAAAACTAGAACCATGCAAAATTCA
Organism: Perkinsus marinus ATCC 50983; assembly: GCF_000006405.1. NCBI lineage: Eukaryota > Perkinsozoa > Perkinsida > Perkinsidae > Perkinsus > Perkinsus marinus. The sequence continues at coordinate 152,353 of NW_003208915.1, forward strand.
ACATCTACACAAGCCGTAGCTATGGGGTAAAACTGCGTTGAAAATAATTCCAACAAAGTGAGAAAAATTTTTTATATACGAGGAAACGCAGCATTGTGCATAAAAACGTCTCCTGTGGGATTCGAACCTGAGCTGGGTTTGGTCTCCAGAATCAAAGCCTTGTACTACTATCAACATATATGGTAAACTAATATACAGCAGTGTTGGAATATACTCACTCGAGCTCGGGAGTTTCCAAA
>NW_003208915.1:152691-154624 GCF_000006405.1 Perkinsus marinus ATCC 50983
GGACCTCACTGAAAGCACCCCTTCCAATCGCTGCATCACTCAGATCAACACAGAACCTGACAATAACCCTGCATGACGACGACGTCGTCGCTTGACCACTCTCCAAATACACCACGACACCATCGCGTTCGCCCCCCAACGTAACGACAGTCCAGCCTCCAGATTCAGGAGTATTCTCCATAACGAAAATCATGGATGCTACGCGACTCACCGATCATTGACGAAAACCCGCATATCCCCTCGTCGGCACTCAGGCCAATGGACGAATCAATCACTTCCACAATGGCTGAACTGAATCAATGATGAACTTTCCTCACACTATAACAACAACAGCCACGAGCAATTTTGAAACGCCTCTTCAAGTCATACTGAGCAAGCCCAACAACAAACATACCGGGGCACTGCAGAGAAATCCTGTATCCGAGTTATTATCAATTGAATAACATCTTCAATTCAACGAAGACGGCAACCACCATAATATATTGTTGACGGCAGATGACCATACGCTCCCGAGCTGGAAATTCTGTAGCCACAGTCTACCCTCAACTTCATGTCTTAAAATTCACCATAACACAAGACGACCTAAGCAGACCTCTGTTCAATAGTTATCGTAATGCTGGGGGCACCTATTGGTAAGGAGAGAGCTTCGGGAGGACGGTGAAACAATCGCGTGATACACGGCGATCTAGATTGATGATAACGTACAGAACAAGCAAGGCAATTCTGATCTTCTCCCTTACTTCATCCTGAAGTGCATAATAACCTAGCCAAGAACCTCCACTATAACGACTCACTGATGATACTGTTTGAGAAGCCTCTGGGTCGAGCCGCAGAACTCGGAAACCCCAGCAGAAGGGTTGGCAAAGTGCCCTCTAACAGATTTGGCCAAGACCTTACCCTGAGATCGATCGCAATGAATATGTACTAATTCAACAGGGCTCCTCACCAATTCAACTCCCCACTGATCAAAGCAGTTAGTGCCCCAGATGGCGGCTTGGACCATAGTGCGATGCTCATATGCAGCAAGGAGAGCTCCCACCGAGGTAGCATTGCAGGTACCGGGGAAAAGGAGCTGTAACGAGGGCCTGTTTCCCGGGAAGAACTTATGGTCCATCAGCTCGGCGGGGACCTAAGGTAGTCAATGTCACGCATATAATTTCCCTGTAGAACCTACGCCTTCCTTTTCGAGCTGATCGAAGCCCTTACCGAAAGCCAGAGCATCAGGCTGAGCGAAGAAGTTTGACATGAGTTCATCATGGTTGCTGACGGGCTCCCCGGCAAGTTTAATCGGATTCTGCGACTTAGCGAATGCGATGAACTCACTGGGCACAATAGTAGTGCCCTGATGAAGCTCCTGGTAGAAGGAGTGTTGACCGTTAGTGCCGGGCTCACCAAAGTGAACCATGCCTATCAAAACCACGACGACAATGAGGAGAAATATGGGCATGGTTTCACATTACCAGTGTTGTAGTCTACAGTGTGGCCAGTGAGAGTAACTCTCTTGCCGTTACTTTCCATATCAAGTTGCTGAATATGAGCGACGAACCTCACCAAAGCCTGGCAGTAGGGAAGAATGGCAGTTGAGGTCGCGCCGAGGAAAGTGCTGTTCCAGACAGCGATGAGGCCCATAAGGACCGGGATGTTCTGAGTGAGGTCCTTAGTATGGCGGAAATGCTCATCCATCAGATGGGCACCTGAAAAATGTGACATAAAAATAACTGAAAATTCAAGTCAACGTTACCCTCGAGGAATTGGTTCACTTGGTCAAAGCCGTACTGGAGGGCGAGTGGAAGACAGCCAACAGCAGAGCTGACAGAGTAGCGACCTCCGACCCCATCCAGAAGGCAAAGACATTCTCGTCATCAATGCCGAAACTCCTTGGGTCACTTCAGAGCAGTAGAGCATGCACACACGTGCTTGCTGACGACCTCAG
>NW_003208915.1:154724-174183 GCF_000006405.1 Perkinsus marinus ATCC 50983
AATTACCGAGATAGGACCCGCCAATGCCGACGCAAACGACGTTCTTGAGAGCCTTGCCGGTCACCCCGCGATAAGCGCCGGAACGGATCTTATCGGAGTAGCTTTTGATCTGGTCCAAAACTCTCTGAAAATGGAAAGAAAAATCGACACGAAAAACGACAAGACCGGGGATAGAACCATAAACCACAGGATTCGCAGCCATGAACCCTCCCTATTACCCAAACATCCTCGATGACATTATTGCCATCGACGACGACTTTACCACCACGAGGAGCTCTCAAGGCAGTATGAAGGACCGCTCTCTTCTCAGTAGTGTTAATCTTAACACCTATACCGACACCTCTTCAGAGTAACAACAAAAGTGTACCCCGCACTGCCTTACCGTTGAACATATCTTCGATTTTCTCATCGAGATGGGCCTCCTTGGCCAAGTCAAATAGAGCCTTGACTGAGGCCTCATTAAGGCGTTCTCTGGAATAATCCAAAGTCACTCCTTTCAAATCAAGTGGGGTCACCAACATAGACTTGTTGCGCTCTGAAGTTTGCGATAAGTCTCATCCCCTGGCACTCGCCCGGGACTACCTTCGTCATTCAAGAGCTCCTTTAAATGGACGTTTTTGATCTTATCGGCAGCAGAGGCCGCATTGGCGAACGCCTGGGTGTTGGAAATCATCCTAGTCTATGGAAATGAACTGAATCGATGGTACCCTTCCAGACCTATTTCGTATCCAGTGCTGCTGAACCTAAGATACTCGGCGACGCACAGTGAGTCTGACTACTAAGCTCAACCAGAAACAATTTGAATCTTCACACGCCACGAATTGCCTGCCACCGTATCAACTCCACAGGCAAGAGCCCACACAAATCTTCGCTGTGCGTAAGAAAGATATTCAATCAGCCGGCTGCAGCACTTTTGCTAGGGCCTTTCACGACACTGAACACGCCACTAACCCGTACAGTACGAAACCCTTGCGATGCCGAACCTAAACGCTGCACTTCCTCATCATCAACGATGGCCGTTATCGCGGGCGCCCAGATGATCGATATATTACGCAATGTCCGCTGTCGATGTAATACATCAATACACCCCTCCACATATTCTTAGCATATCCGGTTTTTCGACTCGTGCACAGCCACCACAACGAGTATCATCTTGCGGCTCAGGGAGGTATGTACTTATATGAGAGTGAAACATGGAAGGATACCATTATGAACGATTCTCTTTCTGTTGATGTATAGCATTAGATCAGGAGCGGAGTTATAGATATACTCCCCGAGTAAAAGTTGGTATTTTGAGGCGCAATTTTAACACGTGTATGCTAAGAATATGTGGAGAAATTTTCTTACAGGTCTTCGACTTCTCACTAACTACGAAGAGTTAGGCCCTGAAACTTGGAGGTCATATCAGGTAAAGCATAAGTACATACCTCCCTGAGCCGCAAGATGATACTCGTTGTGGTGGCTGTGCACGAGTCGAAAAACCGGATATGCTAAGAATATGTGGAGGGATGTAACTGTACCGTGCATCCCGGCTCGCCAAAAAGATGTACTCGGAGTGGTAACCTCCGGGAGCTTTTCCTCTTTGATAATCGAATATTCCATATTTGATCAGTCAATCCTTATATCATGGCCTCTGACCCACTAGGGTCTCTCTTCGACCTCATCCGCTCCACCCTGGGGGCTGAGCTCAACCGAGTCGCTGTCGAGGAGTTCAGCGGCGCAGGGAGGGGTGTGCGCGTTAAGACTGCTATTCAGAGTGGACAAGTGGCTATTGGAATCCCCCACAAGTTCATAATCACTGCAAACGTCAGCAGTCCTTGCCTCAGTGACGATTCCGAAGTATATCGGAAATGGATAATGAAAATGGGGAAGATTCTTAGCGGAGCGGAGCTGCTCTCGTTGATACTGTTAAGGTTACTAGAGAGGTCTCGCCTCTGGAGTACACAACGATTTCCTACTGGTCCGAAGCTGATAAGAAGATGTTTTCTGCGGCCTCTAGTGTTCTTGCGGAGGAACTTGAAACGGCTGAGCGCACGTGCAAGATTTCCTGCGAAAAGATACGCCAGGCTACGGGAGGAAGATACGCGATGGAAGATATTGAATGGGCCTACTGGACGATAGAGACGCGAGGCTGTTACCATCGACTTGGTGGAGTCTGTCTGGTTCCCTTAGGAGACATGGTCAATCACAGCGCCGAGGCTTATCCTGCTGAGAATTGTGGGAAATGTGGTATGCAAAATCGATGTGGGAATTATAATGTTCGTGAGCATCGCTATGAGTTCACTGCTATGCGAGACTATAACGAAAACGAGCAGTTTTTCGTCGTGTACAGTGGGTGTGCCAGCACAGATCTGCTCATGCGTTATGGTTTCTCTACACTTACTTCTCACTTGAATGCTGAAAATTGTCAATTTGAAAGCGTTCGAGTATCACCTGGGAAATTGTGGAGCTCTGGAGGCGCTGTACAGCAGCTGATTGAAGGGGGCTTTTTTGTGTGTGTCGATGGCTCGCTATCGCACAGCTTTACGACTACCGCGCGCCTCAAAATTGCCAGAGATCATGGCGTTACAGCGTCACTGGAGAATGTAGTGGTTGGGGACTCACTGGGGAACGTCGAGCATGAACAAGAGGCTCGGGAGCTGTGCGGTGATGTGATTCAGAGAGAGATTGATTCGAGGTTGCGGGCTTTGAGTGGAAGAAGTGGCAGTGGAGTGGTACGGGGGTTCCTACGTGGCCAAGTTGCCATTTTACAAAGGGCATTGAGAAAACTCAAAGGTGCGGCTCCCTGACGTATTTGATACGAATTGTGTTTAGTGTGTCGAGTTAATGAGGCAGTTGTTGTTATTATTTGTGAGTGTCGATGTTGATATGAGCACGCTGAGTAAGGAGAGCCTTGAACACCTGCTAGGCAAGATGTCGGTGGCAGCGCCTAAAGCAGATGGGGAGACGGTAGGATGAGGACGAAAGATTGGTGGTAGGCTCTGTAGGCAAAGGAGGTAAGGTACACCGGAAAGGTGTCAAGTACTCGAATCTCTGACTCTCATTTACGACCTTGTGTACTACTACGTAATTGGATTTGGAGTATCTCCACGGAACTCCTCTCTCGTGATCTTCGCACTTGAGATCGGCTCGTCTCTGCGCAGATAAACGATGAAGTAGCGTTACTCCAATTGATTCTTATTTTGTTCATCAACTGTCGCGCACCGCGAAATCGAGGGGTGGGCCATTTTTTCCCGCTATTCGGTAACATAGGCCATGTCGGCGTTCAAATCAGTTCGTTCCTGGCACTTTCCTCAATTGGATGGTGCACGACAAACCAGAGGGGGGGGAGGAAGATCTGGCTACCGTCATTCTGCGCGCGTGTACTGTGATGGGTATCCGCAATGTGCGCGAGAGCGATCCCGGTAAGTTCACGTGCTGGCAACATGGACTTTGTTATGGTGGAATGGGTTCGATCGAGGAAGTTCTCCTTTTAATCGCACGCAAAGTTCTGGGAACGCGGTTCGATCTCGCCGAAGGCTTGCGGCCTTGAAGGCTCCGATCCGTGCATTGCCTACTGCCAGTAGGCTACTGAGGAATCCTCCCCAGTCTTGCAATCGCCTGAAACCCGTATCAACAAGGCTGAGTATGTCACTCACCGTTTCCTGAAATACTTCGGGAGAGAAGGGGTATCTGCGATTCATGTCATCGAAGCAAAACAGTTTGATGCGCGCATCTATGAGGTTCCAGCAGAATTGGCTCAAGCGGAGCGGTGCATCCTTGATTACCCTGCCACGCGTGAGAAGATGGACAAGCTCCTCTTGTTCAACCTGTATCTATTGATTCGAGAGAAGGACCCAAGGATTGAGGCTCAAGCCAGTTTAGGAATTGGAGACTTGTTGTTTCATGCGGTATCAATTCCCAAAGAAAGAGCAACTATAACGCGCCAGGATGAGAATGAGCTTTGTTCCATAAATCTCATGATCTCTTCAACAAAGACTTCTAGTGTTTTGTAATAGAAGCTAAAGATCTTCATCACGACCACGAGCACCCACGGTTGTGGGCAATCGCCAATATGCTGCGTAGAGGAGAGATACCGCTCAATCTTCTGGTAATCAGGTACACAACTGTCTCTACTGTAAGTCTCGGCATGATAAGAGCGCTGATCGCTGAGCCAGACTACAAGACTATTGTCATCAGAGCTGCTGAGCATAACACCATGCGTGTGTGGACAGTAATTCACAAGGTTCACAGTGTCATGATGGGCCGACCGGCCGACCCACACCAGAGGGGCTTCACTGGAGCTACCAGTAAGACTCCATGTATACACATTGCCGTCTTCACCACCACTCGAAACGGCTTCTCTCGATCCCAACACGCTTGAACACACATTTTCATTTTCGTCACAAACCTCACTTACCATGTGGCATAATCATAGAAGGGCTACTCTTAGTAGTATAAGCATGATGCCCTCTCATCACAACAACTCCTTGACGAATCGTCAATGACGATCTACACTAGCGGGACCATCGTTGTCGAGTGGAACGGGTAGGAGCACCGCCTCCATGTTTATGTCTAGGTCTGGCGCTAAGCTTGGTAGTGCCGATGGGTCCTCATAAAAACGCTCAGTCAAATCTTGGTTAGCAAGTTTTCTCAAGTTCATGAGCAGTCTCTGGCCAGAAGGAGTAAGTCGACATGCTAAACAACCTGAACAGGAGTTGATCGAGTTACGGTATGAAGAGCACTTACATGCACTGTGAGAGAATTATCAGTCAATTTAACAGTGAAGCTACTGACGCTTTGTGTTTGAGACTGCTATATTGGCCGCTGCACGATTGCACGTTAGTCCGGATTTTATGCTCCGGCTGAGCCGGAGACTCGTCCGGTGAACATCCCATCATCGGACTCCCATCCCCTTCGGGCCGCAATATAATCTTTGGTGAGCTGTGGCTGATGGAACAATCATGTTGTTCTTAGTCAGGTTTCTCGAGGCGTTTAACGGCTGTATCGATGGTCAAGGCGAAATTATTTCGCGTATTCGGCGTTCAAGGGTGATATATTCACCGTGTTTTCTGAGGTAACTTACCTCGGGTAAGTCAAATCAGGCGATATGTGTATTAAACTGTGTAGGGTTTCCCTCGACGCCTTTTCTCGTCATCTAATGCTTCGCTGTGGATGACAGAGACCTCCGTTGCTAAAAGAGGAGTCTGGGTATTTCCCATACTGCGCTAAGCGCGTTATCAGTAGCTTTATCTTGTATCACGAGAGTCTCGTGTGCATCGAGGAGCAGAGATTCGCAATTAATTCTACTTTTGTTACAAGGTTCCCCTTACGGTCTTTCATTTGCCCCGGTGCATGGTCCGATGGTCTGATTCAGAAGGTATCGAGTGTTCACTAAAAAACGACGAATTTTGCCCTCGCGAAATTCTTTTCCAGGTGAGAAACGAGGACACAGTCGCCAACATGAGTCCGGCATCCAGTGAGGACTGCTCACTGAGAGCATCCATGGACACAAGGCGTGTGTTACACGGTACATCGTTGAGCTCGCTGTGTTAAACAACCTGTATACGGCTAATGGTATAAGTTATATTTTCGTTCGACCTTCCCATCATGGACGCTGCTCCTGGTCCTGATGCTGCGGCGAGTGATGATGACGATGGACACGAAGCATTTGAGAAGTACAGGAATCCTCGTGAGTCTCTGCAGTAGACTTCCCTAGCTGCCGCGTACCATCTTCCATCCACAGGTGATTCGACAGCGACGTTGCCGAGTCCGAAGGAGTCTTCGTAAGCTGAGCCGCAGTGCGAAGTTTAAATCACCCTGAGTTCAGAGTTTCCATACATAACACACGCACGGATAAAGAAGAAGTTGACGATAGAGAAGTAGCATCCAATGGACTAGCTGCCTCGTCCCCGGCTGGTCTCGATATCGACGGCTGGCGGCTCGAGTAAGCCCCAGGAACTCCTACGGCCATACACCGAGGAGTGGTGTTCAGTTCGGATGATAACAGTGACGCAGGAAGGACTGAGCCGGTGGAGAAGGAGATGTGAGCCGTAGGATCTCCAGTTCGTCGATCACGCTGCCATGCTAGAGTGGCTCCCCAAGAAGATACCGAAGTGGTGGCCCCTCAGCAGTCGACTGCTGAGCTCAGTGAGAACGCTAGAAAGCAGGGCGAAGCGAAGGAGGACGTCGTGGCGGGTCTCAGAAAGCGTAAAAGTAGGCCGTATCAGTTGGCATTCATTATATGTATTGTGCGCGAATAAACGTCAGTCATTCTCATGCGAGATCAAGAGCTTCTCGTTAACATCCAACTGCGTTGTAGCTTATCAGCTCCTCCTCTTCAGGTGAATGTCTGCAGATTGAAGTGCCCGAGTTATCCGATGAATCCTCTCGGAGCCTCGTGGAGGGGCTCTGTAGCGATAGTAGACAGAACATAGCCGAACCATCACTCAAACGAAATCGACCATTATCAGTGATACATACAACAGCAGCAAACGTCACTGCACCACGAAATTCTCGCCTTTGCCAGACTGAGGAGCGAGAGATGATGGAAATTGCTCAGCACCGCGCGGCGAGGGTGAGGGAGCGTTCGAGGACTGAGAGGTATAGACGGAAGACTCTTGTGGCTAAGGTGAGGATCGGAATCATCTGGGCTTGATGGTTCGAGGTGCCAGGCTGCTGATACTCCTATTACGGCCGGTATACTACCGTGTTCGACGACGAAGTTGACGATGCCTCGGGTGAGCTGGGAGGTGGACACCGTGTGGTACCGTATTGTAGGAACCGAAGTTGCACACGACAGCTCGGGCTGCTGGGAGTGGTCAGACTCCGAGGATGGAGACTCCAACGGATGGGGCCGACCAGGTTGACGGTCTGGCTGTTGCGGTAGGTCGTTCGGTCGCGATGAGTTGCGGGGAGTTGACGACCACTGTCTTAGGCCGAGAGATTCTCCAGCCGCCTCCGTGAGGCTAGCAATCCGAGATGGACTGGGAAGCCCACGGTGAGTAGTTGGACTGTCGGTTATCATCCAGCTTAACAGGTTCCGATATCACCGCGGCTAGCTCATATGAGGAGCCGATCGAGACCAGCGGGAACTGTAAGTCATCGAGTCACTCGAGCTCGGTGTGACTCGTCTCCGTGGCAGGCCACCACGGCTCCTGCTGGTGGTTCACTGCATAACACCTCCCAAAGTACTGAGAACAGCAATGTATCGGCCAGCAGACGAGACCACGAGGTGAGCTGGTCCCTGTGACCTGTCTCGATCTCGACCTATTCTAACAGAACGGCGATGAAGGGTCTCGAGTCATCGAGAGCCTCGCTGCAGAGGTGGATACGTCGTTATCATAAACCGCGTGGATTGGTGATGATCAGGCGGAACGCTTCGGCAGTCGACTACGCGAAAGTAGCCGAACCCGATGGACTGGTCGGCCCACAGTGAGTGAGGTGACCCCAATGAGCTGGTCACCGATCGATAGGTCCCATCCTCCCCGCGCTTCAGCCTTGCCAAGACCTGGGTATGCATCGCGGTGAGTCTAGTATCGTGTAATGGTCTGTGATCAGAGATATCCTGGGCTGAATCAGAGTGCCGTGGAGCTCGAGAGATCCGTGAGGCATCCTGTTGGGCTGGGCACTCCTAGTAACTCTGTGGTCTCCGAGAACAGACCGGAGACTACCAATACACTGCGAGAAGAGGTCAGTTTCCCGACAGGTCGGAACTTAACGACTTGAATTTTGCTATATTAGGCCCAGAGATTCACTAAGAAACTTCGTGAGAATATACCAAGTTTGAGGTGGACCGGCAGGATCACTGTGAGCCACTGAATGTCGAGGTTTCAGGCAATACTGTATTCAGATCCCGAGATCTCCGAATCTCAGTCACAATCGCGGCGGGTCTCGGGTGTGTGCCTTCCAAGTCTCTGGATTCGGCAGTTCCTGTGCTTAGATCAACAACACTTTCTGCATGGCGGACTCGCTTGGCAACAGGGGGCTCGACACCTCCTTCGAGGTACGAGTTGCGGTTTGCCTTGAAATGTCTCCTCAGGCTCGCCCAGCGCCCCCTTCGACCCGGCGTCCCCACGCTGTTCCTCTCGGCCCATTGAGATCGTCAACTAAACCCAAGAGTCCGAATCTAAGGACTGGAGCTCGGTCCAAGATAACACCGTAAGGCACGATCGAGGCTTCGAAATACATTCTTGCAGGAATCACATTGAGGGTAGCGGCAAGAATGAGGACCATAAGTTCATTGCTAGACCGGTGCCCAGACGGATACTCGAAGAAGTTCAATTCACCGTGGACCTGGGGCCGGAGAAAGTGACGGTCCCTCACGGCCCAGAGTTCAGTACGTCCCTGTTCAATGTCGTTGAGACTTAGAGTGCTTTCAGACACAGAGAAGAGATCCCTCGAGCGAAGCATGCAAAGGAGTTTCATGTCCAGTGACGAATCTGTCGTCACCTCCACGCGCTGGGCCTCTGGAAAGTATATCGACACTTGCTCTATTCTGATCGGCGATGATGCCTCTGAGGCCACCGCCCCAAGCGAAGCACCCCTGTAAGCATCCTCAGCAGGGTAGATGAACCAATTGCATGAATATGTATCAATTCGTGCATGCCGGGAGGGCAGTTGCCGCCAGTAGGCGGATTAGCATATCTGTTAGGCAATGTAGCGTTCTTGTCTGATGTGTTGAGTTGGATTTAGTAGCGAATGGACGAATGAGTAACGATTTTGGACGACATACTGTGACCAACCTGTACGACTGAACCCTGGAAACAGCGGAGAGTGAGCGTATTCGATCTTGTTGCAATATTGCGCATCAAAATCGATGAAAACCCATAAACGGTGAACGCCAACTGCGCTCGCCACTCTCAAATGTTCATCGATTCTCGCTCTGGGGCTCTCCAGTGCAAAGTCTGTACACTTTTACTCATTATTAGACTATTTAGCGTAGGCGATGAGGTTTGAAGGAAATCATCTACATCATCGCATGAGTAAAAGCCAACATAAAATTGAATATAGCAAAAACAAATTGTGTCGCTTACATGATGCATGGAGTTCTTTTCGACATGATGCAGCTAGACCACTCCCCATAGCAAGCAGAGTCGTAAGAGTGGATATATACTGTACCAGATGTGCGACGGGATCATCCCGTAGTGGCGATAGCGTATGATGCGCGGTTCGCGGCCCCACAAAGAGCCTCTCGCATTAATCATTCAGGTAGTTTTTTATTGTTATGAGGCGCTTAAGGCGTGAGCTTCTCCCAACTGATTCGTTTAAGATCGAGTTTCGCACTCTCTGCTACTCAACATCAACGCAACAAAGGTATTGTCACATTCAGGGAACATGTTCATTTCCGGGAAGTGGCCCTCGAACCAGAAGATGACGACACCGTTCGCGTGGTGCGTACTCCACTTGAAGACGCCCTAGTGGCGGCCACAGGTGGCGAATGGCTGCGTATGATCTCCGCCTTGGGCTGGGAGTGCTGATCAAAAAGTACTGGACGCTGCTGCTTCTTCGCAGCTTTTCTTTCCTTCTTGATTTGCTCGGCGATATCGCGGAGATCAGCCATATAGGCGCATATGGCTGAGGCAATCTCCGGGAAAATAAAACAGCTGCCTCTCATCACTCGATAGTTGCTTCAAAGCACAATCAGTTTTCTTGCGATATTCCCGCATTTCCAACTCCGCCTTCTGTTTCTGAGATAACCCAGTTCCACGGGAAGCTTGAGGGGCCGGACCCCAACCTGAGCGGACCCGTAAGAAGCGTCGTTGAACGGGAGGTGTCACCTGTTGAAGGGTCCGCATCCTCGTCCTCCTGTATAGAACTGCCATGTTGCGTCTGAGATTTCTGCGTAGTACACCTGATCCCATCGACTCAGACACTCTCGTTCTCCACAACCACTGACCGTTTGAAAAGATTCTCCACGCTAGCCACGATTCGAGCGAGAGTCAGCCGAAGCCCTGCATCTTCCTCAGAGGCTTCCTTTACCTCCTCATCCAGCCTGACCAGGCGGCGAGCAAATCAGAGAAGTCACAATTCCCTCTTACTCCATAACTCGCTTTTCCATATCCTCGAGATCAGCCTGCAGAGAGGCCGCCCGATTGGTGGCCTCCAGTATCTCCATCGCCTTCCTCTTGTTGTACACGCTAAGCTTCGTTCTCATCTCCTCCGCTCGTCCATCGAGGTTGGACTGGGCTGCCCGTAGATCAGTATTCGCCATCTCCAGCGTGTGGTATCTACAGTCATTCATATCATCCGATACCTTTCCTCCAACGCTCCCTCTGCCTCAACCCTGTCCCTTGTATGCGATAACCCCATCGCAAACATCAGCACCCAGAGCAGTCCGTCCCCAATACCCACCTAGCGAGTATATCCTGTATCTCTGAGAACTCCTCCGAGCTGTCTCTTACGAGCTCCAAGAAAGTTTTATAGCGAAGATCTACAGAAGAAAATTTCCCCCCCGTCGGCATTTCTCGATCACTCCTAGCAACTGCCTGACGGAGTTCCTTATGCATCCGATGAGACTCTGTCAGTTCCCTGCCGAACAATCAACTACAAAACCACGGCAACAATTCAGCCGCTTCCTCAGCGTCACCGTTCCATATCCTTAATTTCCTCCCCCTTTATTGCGATCTGATGAACCTCCTCTCCAGCTCTCAGCTCAGCTCGACGACGCTTCCCTTCGTTATCCTACCAAGACAACAAACACAATAGACCCACTCTGGCGGTTCCTGATTTAACCTGTAGGAATTTGTTGTATTGCACTAGCTGATGCTGAAGATGCAGATCTCGTGCTCTGATATCATCCTCAACCTTTTGAAATGTCTCCTCTTCATTCGCGTATCTCCAAGGTGAGTTCCCTTAGCGCCTCACTGAGCAGCCTACTTCGCTTTCTGAGTCTCCAAAACGTCATTAACGTCGTACATCTCCCGACGCTTCTCGAGGAGCTTCGTGATCGGCGACGAGGAGTAGCTGCTCGGACCCCGGTCCTCAACATGCTCAGCATCTTCCTCCGCCGTTATAAGGTCTTGCATGGGGCGCAGGGGCTAGCTAGACCCAACGCGTTGGAATTGATCGACTTGAACTCAAGATGATGATCGTGACCGGGGTACTACAGCATTCCAACAGCTTTGAATACCACGCGATGACGGCAATAAAATAAATGATGAACTTAACCATCATCAAAGAGCACAGCCTCCGATGTGGTTGCCGTTTCCATTTCCAGCAAATATTACAGAGAAAATGACCAACTTCACATAGGCACGATGGCCATTACTTTATTTGATATCGTGTGCTGTTACCACACCATCGCCAAATTCTCACTGAGTGACCCTCTGCATCTTGTAGGGCCGTCCAGAATCTCCATCACCTCCATTGGAATCAGTATGAGCCAGCGAGCCATCGAGCTCCTGTCCATTGGCGGGGTCAACCCCAGCTGCAGCAGCTGCAGCATTGGCCGCGTCCAGCATGCCCGAGGCAGCGAGCATAGCTTGAACCACATCGTTGGCAGTATCACGAGGAGAGGCAGTAGAAGGGGGACTAGACGGGTCCGCTGGTGGGACTACAGCCTCCTCGCTCGAGGGAGGATCTTCACGAGACTCGGGAGGCACGGCAGATCCTTGAGCACCCGAAGCCTCCGCAGGCATGTTGTTGTCTTCGGCGAGAACACCGGCGGCTTGCTGAATGTATTGGTTCAATAACAGGATCTGCTCAGCCGTGCCGGTAGAGTAGTCCGGATGGGGAACCTGATAACAGCAAACTGCATGTTGAGACAACAAGACTGGACACCGTACCTCAGTGGCCTCAGTAGCACCCTGCTGGGCCGCCTGTGCAGCAAAGAAGAGCGGCAGATTGAACGGAGGGCCGCCCTCGGCCGCTGATGGGAACATGCCAGGTGGCGGAGGCGGCAACATCATCCCACCAGGCGGCATCGTTTGCAATGCGAATCTGATAAACCCAACCATCGAGTGCAGAACCAACGCGCCTCAGGGCTTACCGTGTGGTCCCTGTTACTGACCCCTTGGGGCGGCCTCTAGCCCTTCGATCCCCATTGGAACGTTCTCCCGGCATTAGCCCACCGACACACCCCTCCAACGCCAACGTTCTCTGATAATCGACCTTAAGCAAAACCACCTCCTCCTCAGCTCGGCCTGGAAAATAAACATATTACGAAATAGGCATCCTAAACATATACCCACCTTGCGCTTTTGCCACCAACAGCCTCTGGCGGTCGTTAATGGCCTCATCGAGGGTTTGCCGCGGGGGTCCTCGAATGTTCCGTCGGTTCACTGATACTTGCGCTTGATAACAGTTAGATTCCGGCTTGAAATAGACTCCAGCGGGAAGCTTCTCATCAGGATTCAGCGACTTCCGCTTAGTGCTGCGAGCCTTCGGACCACGAAGTTCGTGAACAATCTGAAGACTCGTACGTCCTCCTACACCCCGGACGCATATGGACTACCGTCATAAGCTCCTCCTCAGAGGTTGCCGACGCCATTTTAGCCCTGTCCGAGATGGCTTCGGCGAGGGTCTGCCTCGCAGGACCATCAATCTGAGCAGCAGCGACAGCAGCAGCAGTACGGGAAACACGAGCATCGACAACTTACCTTGGCCGTAGTGGGTTTAGGGGGTACCACTGTGCCCGGTGGGAGGACGGGCGCCGGCGGCGGGACGTGGCCATCAAACTCCCCTCGTGTGGCTGACAAGGCTTGAGCCAGTTCACGATGCCTCGCTGCTGCAGCCAACGGGCCTGGCTGACGATTCGCGGCCGAGATGTTAATACTGGCGATCTGCCATAGACGGCCATGACGGACCAGTGACGGACCCCAAGAAAGCCTACATAGGCCTTCTTGCGCTTATGATAGTAAACTCCTTTTGGTAGCAGTTGAGAATGCAGATCCCAGCCGACCAATACCTACAAGGAGATTGTAGCAGAGTAGTTGAACCATGTGAGCATACCTCTTCGATGTTACCCTCCATCTTGGCCCTCTCAAGCGTGAACTTGTCTTGTTCGGCCTCAACTATAGTGAGCAACGACATACATGCACTTAGAGAGTAGTTAAAACTCACTCTGTGATTGACGCTTCGGCCCTCGAACTTTCTTCCCAGGATACAACAATATCTAGAAAAACACAGTTCACACCATTGTAGACGGACGATGGGCATTCACCTCAGCCTGATAGATCTTCTTACGGCAGGTCACGATGGCCTGTCCTTGACTGAGGGCATCTTGTTGGCTTCTGGCTCCAGATGAGTGTAAATGAGGAGGAGTCCCGAGGCCCACTCCCGAGGCCCTGCATGATGACCATCAATCACACCAGTCGAGATGGCAGTGACAACTTACCGAACGGGGAAAGGGGTGCTCGGGTGGTGACGGACGGTCATCCCCGGGGTAGTCTGTGGGACCTCAGAGTTGGGGCTGGCATCAGGTATTATAGCATCGCCCTCGCTGGGAGGGGGGAACATGTTGGCGATGTCGATGTGGGATTCTGAGGAGGACGATGACGGGGAATAGTTAACGATCGCTATAGGGGCGCACCTGTGCTGGGGCGCACTCCGACATCTACTCCAACGTGAGCCGATGAGGTGGGTGTCTGAAAGGATGACCGTATTCGGACCTATTGTGCATCTTGCTGGATCGGAGGTAAAGATACGTCGAGAGTAACATGAACTGTGCGACCGAGACTCCGTGCGCGACCAGCCCGAGACGTGGGAGGAGGTTCTTACCACCGGAACTTGTCCATGATGAGCGTTCTGATCAGACGTGACATCGTCAGGATGAGGTATGTGGACGGCCGAGGCCGAGGGATATGATGGGTCCATCGCGCAAGCCCAAGACGGCGAGCGAAAGACTCTAAAAGGGCGTGCGGCAATAATTTGGCGCTCAACCAATTCCTCGCTGCACGCGCGCGCAACTTTGATCGATTTGTTTTCTTGCAATTTTCGTGCATCTTGAGTGTATGCACCAGTTCGGCCTGTGAGTATTGAGCCCCCATTGGTCCCAGTGCCTTATCGTGGCGTGGGGGTTCCTGACGAGAGTCAGATCGAAACTGGGGCCAAGCTGCCATAAACTCATACATCCACTCTACGAGTGTGATTGAGAATGGCCTCGCTCTAGCGCCCCTATCGTCTTTCTCTGTTAACCACCCCCACTTTTGTTCTTTTACATGCCATTTAGGCGCAGATGTACCCGCAGGTCCCAACGCGGTATCTACCGACGCACCAGCCGAAGACATGGACGACGGTTGACTATACTATCATATAATGTAGCTGGTTTCTCAAGCAGCCGCCTAGAACTACAACGGTACCTGAGATTAGCTCGTCCGGATATAGTGTGTCTCCAGGAGACCCACCACTTGGATACCACTGCAATACGGCTCCCTGGATATAGGGTGGAACATCTCCCAGGAGTTCGACTGGCATCTCGAGGCCGCCTAAGTGGAGGACTTATCACACTAGTTCGCTGTGGGCTGAAATACCATACCTCAGTCCAGGTTACATACGCAGACTCGTCCAATGCTTATATGATTCTTGGTGTCCTTCTCTTGAGTGCCCAACAGACGCCCCCCCTCACCATTCTCAACTGTTACTTTCGACCAGCGATAACCCTTACGGAGACTGGTTTGCCCGATCTCCCACCAGAAAGATGTCTCCTGGTCGGCGATGTTAATGCTCATCATCCGGGATGGGATTTGTCAGTAGTCGAACAGCCAGATCGAAGGGGTCAGATTATATGGGAGTGGTTATATGATAGTAACCTCCGGCTACTCGGTAATCCAACCGACCCGCCGACTTATCTTGGTCAACGACACTCAGGATCGACTATCGACATTGCGGCCATATCGAAGCCTATTCGATCTCAATTCACTAGCACAGTGCTCTCCAATGCCCTGGCCCACTCCGACCATATGCCCCTGAAAGTGCAATGGACGCCGGGCACCCCATTTGCACAGTCGAGCCACTCACGCCACAAGCGACTCTTATGGAATTTTCGCAAAGCAAATTGGTCACAATATCAACAAGCCTTGGATAATCATCTACTGAGAATACGATGGTCAGACTCAGTAGATCGCATCAACTCTAATATAACTACTGCTATCTTGCAGGCAGCTCGAGCCCACATCCCACGGGGAAAACTATCCTCGTATAAAACATATTGGTCCGACGAGCTAGAGAGCCTAAGACTACAGAAGAACCGTATTCGTCGGAGTATACATACTCGGCGCCGGAATCGGCTCCCGTGGGATAGACTACGAGGGCAGTTTTGGTCAATCTCTCAACAATATACTTATGCGATCCGAGCGGCCCAAAAACGCCAATGGGAAGAATTCACCACTGGCCTAACCATGAGCCACCGGAAGGAGTGGAAAGCGGTGCGAACACTGGCTTTCGGAGCGACACCCAGGTCTGATATCACGATCGACGGTCTTACTGGTCAATCAGCGGCCCAGCGGTACTCGAGATATCTATCAGGCGACGTTTATTCGAGCCGGCTAACACATTCAAACTGCAAGGAATGGCGAAGGCGAAATAATGCAATGGAGAAGAGGAGGAAGCGTGACCATCGGCGACTCCAACAAAAGTTAGCAACAAGTCATCCGCGGGATATATGGCAAGCATCATACCACGAACAAGCATCTATAGAGCAGGGTGAACCCTTCACACTGGAAGAATATCATCGAGCACTTACAAGTTTGAACAAATCTTCGTCTAGTGGACCCGATCAAATACTACCCCACTTTTTGACGCATGGGACTGAGCTATTAACTCGAGCTGTCGTCCGACTGATCAGCAAATCTCTTGGTACGACTCAACTTCCTGCAATTTGGAAACTATCACGGGTGATTGTCATCAAGAAAACATCTATCTCCATGACAGAAGCTACTGCCAAAGACTTTCGTCCTATTTCTGTTACATGCCTCTTTGCCCGGTTGGCAGAGTCTATGGTAGTCTACCGTGCCGAGAGCCAGCTGGAAAGAGATGATGCGACTGGAAACGAGACTGGTGACTTCATAGACGGACATCAACATGGCTTCAGGGCTGGCAGAACTCTAGATGAGGAAACAGCATATGTGCATTCGTCTATTAGTGAACATGTTAGGGCTGGCCGTATAGTAACGTTCGTTTCTCTGGACTGGACTAAAGCGTACGACACAGTTACTCTGCCGGTTCTATACTCTCAGCTAATGTTATCTCCCATACATATAACTCTATGCAAGTGGTTGTGGGCCTTTTTGAGAGGGAGGCGGTTCTACGTGGAGGTGGATGGAGCGAAATCTTCCACCCGCTCTCAAAAACACGGCCTCCCTCAAGGCTGTATATGTTCACCATTATTGTGGACGTTGTATCTGAACCCGTTGATTATGAAGTTATCCGCCCTGTGTTCCCTACAGACTCACCCAGCATATCGACTAGCTGGAGTTGCAGCTTACGCAGACGACCTCTGCCTATGGAGTGTGGGTAACGTTCAAGAAGAAGCAGACTATCGCCTCAATCATGCACTGAGGATAGTCGAGTCATGGGCATTAGAGACTGGGATGGCTCTATCATCGGCTAAAACAAATTTGGTCTACTTCAGGAGAACTCGACAACGACGAGTTACACCCCAAACAATCTACCTTAATGACGAATGGTTACCAGTTAAAGATGAGGCACGGGTACTTGGCGTTATATTTGATACGACTCTCAGCTGGAGGAGTCACATCAAAAAACTACGGCAGGTGGTACGTCAACGATGCCTAGTATTACGACGACTGACAAGTACTCCATCAAAAATAATTCGCCGATTATTTCAACAATTCATCCAGTGGCCATTTCTACTAGGGGCAGCGGCGTGGGCTTGGCACCTATCAGTAGTCCAATGGAGGACGCTACAGGGCTGCTATCGAATGGCCATCAAATCAATCCTTGGGTGTCGAAAATGGTCCTCCCCCGGTCTTGCCCTTCGACTAGCGGATTATCCCCCCCTGGAAGTCCTTCTCACACAGCACTGTGATAAGGTGCTGGAAAGATGTTGTCGTATTCCCATCTCCCCACTCCGAGAACTATGTGCAAAACGGTGTATTCACCCTATCACATGTACTGGGTCACCTACAGTGAAGGATTGTTATTCTGTGGTACATTATGCTACCCTCCGCTGCCCATCTTTATTCGTGGACCCGCCAACACGATTATATCTCTATCCACCAATACCTCCTGCAATGGCAACTACACCGATTGCCGGACGAACAACTCTGAAGGAAGCATTACCGCCGACTCCGACTACGGACGACTACAAGCTAGCAGCTCTGGCTACACTATCTCACTATATGGCACAACGATACTTGATACTCATAGTCGATGGATCATATACTCCACCCACGGACCGACCACATGGAAATTCAGCTGGGTATGCATGGTTACTCATGGCTCCTCCAGCACCACCCCGGATCCAAGGATATCGATATATCTCGCATCAAGCTTACCCCTTAGGACCCAACATCCATAGCTCCTACGAAGCAGAGTTACGGGGCATCAATCATGCTGTATTTCACTTCCTGATTTCTTCAGCAGCACAAGAACATTTCAAGTTATGTAATGGGATAGTTATCCTTAATGACAACCAAGCGCTAATCAACCACCTGACGCATGGATGGCTAACTTCGAGCCCAGAGAGAGAATTGATTTGGGATACTTTGTGGTTACTCCGAGAACTTTGGCATCAACTACCAACCACTATACGATATGCTCCAGAGGTTATTACCCTCCAATGGATTAAAGGTCACATTGGATTGGAACTACACGATAAGGTTGACACGATGGCAAGAAGTCAACAGGATCTGCCCGAATTCTTCCCACCAGAAACGTGGGCCGGGACTTTACAACGACTTGGAGCCGAACGACGACTTGCATATCGGTCTGCCGCCTCACCAATCCCAGGAGAAGAGGAGTTCACTCAGCAGAACAAGCGTCTACGTCTAGCGTTTACACGATATACTTGGTTACATGATGCACTACATGAGTTTCCTCGCTCTGAACAAACCTTATTGTATCGGCTACGATTACAAGTCCTTCCTTTATATCACAAATCATTGTGCCCTGGTTGTGGACGGGTACCTTTCACGATTAAACATCTATTACTGCAATGCCCTACTTATACACTGGATCGCCCACTTACTTTTCCAGTAGTTATCCCGCCAAATGAAGAAGATTACTACTTTTACAAGCTTCTCTACACTGAGAAGGCGTATATGGAGGCAGCTGTACGCATAGCCCAACTTTGTGGATGTACACTATGAGCTGGTGATCGCTATGGCACGGGCGTCTGCATCACATTTGTTCTTGGTCTACTGCAAGTGAACACTATCAGTTGGTGATGGGCATGCACTATCGGTAGGGGTTGGTTTACATTATCAGTCGGTGGTTGGTTACGTGGGGATATACGGTAGAAATTGGTGGTCGGTCTAGAGTAGGTGCACACCCACAGCTGTTGGTAGATTACAAGAGGATGTACAATATGCGTTGGTGGTTGGTCGAATGTGGGTGCACACCATCAGTTGGTGACTGGCCTGGTGGTTGGTCAAGCGTGGGGGTACACTATCTATTGTGGTTGGTTAGGTGTGGAGATACACTATATGTTAGTGTCTAGTCTAGTGTGGGGGCCCCCGCTTACCAGATTGAATCAGTTGGGGTTGATATAGTTTGGGTGCACATCGTATGTTGGTTACACCCCAAGTCTAGGAGTATACTGTATGTTGGTACTCGGTAGAGAGTTGGCTCAACCGTCTTGGTTGGTACACTACCAGGTGGTGATTGGTATAGTCTAGTTGAATGCTCCAAGTTAAGAGTTGATTTAGGGCTGTTGTTATATGCTTTGGTCCTCTCCACTAGTGCTTCGTTGGTCGTCGCGGTCAGCCTTTCATCCTTTTAACTGTACTTTTCCTTATCGTTCTTTCCATTCTGCGTGAGGGGTACGCTGGGGTTGGGCCAGGAAGATCACCTTAGTTAAGTGGCATTGTACGTTTAAGGGTGATAGGCCTCGAGCCCGTAATACCCGGCAATAGGTTTTGAGTTGAGTTGAGTTGAGTTGAGTTGAGTTGAGTTGAGTTGAGTTGAGTATTGAGGCTTCGACGATACAGTGGCAATCATGATCTTATTCAGACTACTCTAGCTGCAGATCAAATATCCCACTCCCGGTCGCGTGGATGTGGTGGGGTGGTTCTGTAGGAACCGACCCTAGAAGTACCGTCGAGAGAAAGACACTCAGAGACGCAGAGTCTGAGTGACACTCAATGAGTGTGCCGACGACGGTGCGTGTCTGCATCCTCTTCGGTACTTGCTCCCGGGAGTGGTGAGATAGTGAAATATTATCCCAGTGTCTCTTATTCAGATCTTTGTCGAGGTATATTTTAGATTTCATCTTTTTTCAAATTGGACGAATAGAATTTGAAAGTGCCTTCTCAGTGGGGGGCACTGCCCGCCGGGCAGCCACCCGGTGGCCTTAGGTTGC
>NW_003208915.1:174283-188795 GCF_000006405.1 Perkinsus marinus ATCC 50983
TAAAATGTATAAGCCCTCTCTGCCCTTGGCTATTCTACGCTGTCCAGCAGGCAGGCAGGGGGGATCCGCTCGCCTCACGGTTTCATTACCGCAATACGATTGCTAGCGAATCGACGCGACCATCCGCATCGGTATTTAATACGTGTTAACAAGTTAACCTCCAGTACTTCAGGAAGAAATTAAACGAAATAGTCTGAATTTGGCCAACCGAAACGTGACCCGACCCCTCCATTCGTAATGCTAATTGCCGCACTGTCTTAACTGATCTTCTTTGTGAAAAACCTTAGCTTGTGAGCTTAAGAGCAACTTCATGATCGACGAACTTCTAGGAACTCATCGTCGTTGACGCTAGAGTTGTCGGCTCATTTACAAAATAGCAAAGGAGCAAATAGCAAAAAAGTGCCAATTAGCTGGAATGTATATTCCCTGCGGCTTTTGCTGTTGTGCTAGTGTGTAAAAACGCTATGGCTGATATACAGAAGAGCAAAGTAGCAAAATTCACTTTACAAACACGCAAATTTGCCGTTTTGTATAACAGAAACTGCTCGAATGAATATCGTTTACTTGTTTATATTTCAGAAAATTGCTAGAATATATAAACGTTGCCGCTATGTGAAGTGCTACTATGTAACAAAATTGAGCAATTTTGCTCAAAGAAGGGGCAAACCGATAAATTGCTCCTTCCACTATTGAGCAAATTGCTACTTTTCAGAGGAGCAATTTGTCGCTTTGCAAATGGACAACCCCGCAATGGAGCAACTTTTTGCTGTTCTACAATCGGAGGAAGAAATTGAAATTTCGCACGCGAGAGTCGAACCTTGGTGGGTTGTTGGTGATTGTGTTGAGCATTGCATTATAGCTTCGAAGTCTCTGAGTGGTGACTATTTTGCAAAGTTCTTTGGTTCTGTCGATATAGATAAGTATAGTTGCAGCACTGGGAGAATGATGGATGGACTATTGTAAGTGGTAGTAGGTCGTTAGTAAAGACTTACATTCGTTAAGGGTTCGTTGGATTTTCATATTTTCCACATCATTGCAGTTCGCACATGGTCACAGAACGACGAGGGAGAGGATTTGTGTTTACATGGTAGTTCGTATTAGGCGGAATCACTCGTACTGAGTGATCCGAGATCACTTATTTGGATCAGCATGGATCACTCATCTGCAGTGCAGTGCTGTATTGCAGGCACCCCAGTGGTGCCCATGCGAGATGTCGTGGCTTTCATACTCGCACCCTGATCCCTACGTGGCCTATTGCATGCGAACCAATATGCTCTTCCGTAGTCTGAACAAATACTGGTCATTGCAGAAAGATGCCTCTCGCGAACATCGAAATTATCGAGGAAAGATGCAGGCTGGCTTAGCAGTGCTAAGCTAGCACTCCGCATCTACCCGACGCTGAACAAGTTCTCCCGAGGTACCAGATGTGAGGAGAAAGTGCGAAAGTACTCGCCTAACAACAATGCTATTTTATTGGTGGAGGAGTATGAGAGCCACGCGGCAAAAGAATTGCAGCACGAGCGGTCGAAAGAGGACGAGCGTGAGGAATCGAAGTAGTTTCTCCCATCACTGGAGACTAGCGACCATGTACGCACTCGCAGTAAGGTAGGCACCTCAGTGGTGCTCAGCTGTTGTAGCTGCTACAAGTAGCTGTCTCGGTGATTGGTAGAGATAATTTGGATGTTCCTCAATATGCTTCTCATGCGACCAGTACTCTTCTCAGGACTTACAGTAACTCTAGTGGTGCCCGGGAGTGAATATTGTGTGCGGGAGGCTGTAGAGTTCATAATCAGTAATTTAGGCCGTGCTGCGTTTCCCCTGTACAATCCTTCGACACCTCTGCAAAGTCCATAACAATAGCTCCAGGAAGACGCTCCGATGAGTGCCACTGCCCATGAGCGAATGTTTCTCGTGTAGAATGTCAAAGTTGCACGTAATGCCTACTTGAGGGTTTAGCTTCTGGGTATTGTTGAGTCGTCAATACGTACAATCGTAGTGAACCATGAGACACAACTGATACGATGCGAAAAGAGAGAGGATACTCGAAGATGGGACTCAATTTAACTGTTATCTCATCTGATTCAATCGCGACGTGCAAGGGCAATCATGTGTTTGGTATTCAGCATTGATCATAACTCGCGCTGTCTTCGGAGTGAATGATATATCTAACTAGAGTGCTATCACCGTGATAGCACTCTTATAGTATCACGCTTTGACCCGATACTAAGTGACTCACTTGAAGTGAGACACGAGGTGTGACACCTCTGATAGATACTTAGTAAATGCACAGGACATGAACATGCACCAAAATGGATATGAGGCGCAATACCGTAATCGAACGAGAAATGCTATCCCGTAACTATGTTTGCTCGATTGTATATTGATCGTACGAATAATGCAAAAGGGCAAGTTTGCTAATAACGCTAACAGAGACGGAGTTTGAGCGAATGAGCAAAACGCTAGTATATATTCCCGCAGGGCGTGAGTTACAAGGGAGCAAATAGCCGAAACATAAAAGTAGCGCAGCGTTGTCACATACCGGCAACTGCCAATTTGTATATTTCATGCAGGAACATCACACAATAGCAAACCTTAAAAGTTGCCAGACTACATAATTACAACGCAAAACATATCAAACAGCAAATGAGCACAACTTGCCAAAATAACGAAAACGTGCGGGCGAAGCACACTTGGGCAAAAGTGCCAGCGTGTAAAACATTCCGGGGAAATATACAATGCAGCAAAAAAAGAGCAAAAAAGAGCGACTTGCTGGAAATCACTTTTGGATTTGCTACTTTCAACATTTGGTTGCTAAAACCTATACCCGAAATTGCTAGGTTGTAAATGTGGTTGCTACTTTGTAACTGCGGAAGCAGCACATACAAAAGAGCAAAAAAGTGAGACTGTCAGGAATTATAGCATTTGGCAAATCCGCAACATTAGCAAAAAGTTGCGATTGCCGGATTGTATTACACCGGAGTTGTCACAGTAGAAGCAGCATACCATAAATAGCGTTACCTCCGCAGGTCCACATATCGTGTTCTCAGTTTTTCTATCTTGGTACTTTTCCTTGTTGACATTTCGTCTCAACATGTCCATTGCAGTTCAAAGTAAGCAACAACAAGAACAGAGTTTCATCCAGAAGTACCCCATCTTGGTCGACTTCATGACCGGTGGTACCTCTGCTGCTATCTCCAAGACTTTGGTGGCCCCCATAGAGCGTGTTAAGATGCTCCTCCAGACGCAAGATTCTAACCCCGATATTGTCTCCGGTAAAGTCGCTCGTTATAACGGCATCGGCGACTGTTTCATGCGATGCTGCAAAGAGCAAGGCGTGTCCAGCCTCTGGAGAGGCAACTTGACCAACGTCCTCCGTTACTTCCCCACCCAGGCATTCAACTTCGCCTTCAAGGACAGCATCAAGAGCATGTTCCCCAAGTACGATCCCCATAGCCAGTTCTGGAAGTTCCTCGCTTCCAATGTCTTCTCTGGTGCTGCTGCTGGTGCCGGTTCTCTTTGCATCGTCTATCCTCTCGATTACGCTCGTACTCGTCTTGCTGCTGATGTTGGCAAGGGAGCTGATCGTGAGTTTAAGGGTCTTATCGACGTTATCACTAAGACCTGCCAGAGGACTGGTTTCTGGTCCATGTACCAGGGTTTCAGCATGTCCATTCAAGGGATCATCTTCTATCGTGGTGCCTACTTCGGCCTGTATGATACCATCAAGCCCCTTGTGTTCAAGGATGAGAAGAATGCTAATGTTATTGCCAAGTTCGTCCTCGCCCAGAGTGTTACTGCTGTTTCTGGTTTGGTATCTTATCCCTTCGATACTGTCCGTCGTCGTATGATGATGATGGCCGGCCGTGGTGGCAACGCTGTCCAGTACTCTTCCAATTGGGACTGCTGGGTCAAGGTCTTCCAGGAGGAGGGTGTCCCTGGTTTCTTCAAGGGTGGCCTTTCTAACATGCTCCGTGGTGTTGGTGCTGCTTTGGTTCTTGTCTTCTATGATGAGTTCAAGAACGCTATCAATAATAAGGTAGCTCAGAAGAGCCAGTAATCATCATTCTAACTGTTGTTGCCTTATACGATGATGAATTAGCTCTATCATTTCTTCATATTTAGCTTACACAGTTATTGACAATATGTATCTAGCCCACCTTACCTCTGGGGTTGGGTGATTTTCATCCAATGTTATGTTCTTGTCGATAAAGTGTGCTGCTCTACTCTCTATTTATCAGTGTTGCTCATACCATTTCTGATTGATTTATGATGAATGGAAGTTTCTGAGTCGTGTTCTATTATCTTCATGGGAATGAGGAATAACTAGCAAGAACTGCATTCGGATCAATGAAAACCGAATGGTTCTTAGAACTGCGGTGTTGTGCAATCTCGTAGGTAGTATAAAATATGATAGTGTTCAAATGGGAAATACCCGAGTGTGGAAGCTTCTAGAGGGAGAGCTAATATCTCTCATGTATCTCACCAATAAAATTTTGGTATTATTAAGGATTTGAACACGAAAAAGTAGTAACGTATAAAGAATGGATCATGTGAGAATGTGAAGTTCCTCAATCACCGCTGAGAAGGTCTATCATTTCCACTGGCGACACCTTCCTTCTCGTCGTCAACAACTGCTCCTATCCATCAAAAACAATACTAAGCATATACAACGTAAATAGTTTCCTACCGATATTCGCAATGGTCTTCTTGGACTTGATGATGAATTGCTCATTGGTTCCTGTCATCAACATACAATACAACATTATCATCTACAAGGGCCTACCTGCAACTCGTAGCTTTCGCTGTCTGGTTCGGAACTAACTCTAGAGAAAGGGGATTACCGTCGGGGTTGCCTCGTGGACTTACCTCGAGTAAGAGCCAGAAGGGTCGAAGCCAGCCGCTAAGTCTCTCATCACGCCCACTACAGCTGCCACTACAGGCCCTAGCCATTGAATGCTGGAGGGTAGAGACTACAGTGGAGTTCACCTGATGAGTAGTGGTCACGGATTTGTCTGTGTGATTTTCGTGGCGCAGTGACGGTCTCTGTTGCCTCTTCCGGAGAGAAGCGCAGGATGGGCACTATGAACAGCATGCCTACCGCCAGCACGATCAAGATGAATAACATATCGCTAAGGCGTGATGACAACGTAACCATCGTATAATAAATGCCGTGATACGTACCTATTCCGGGCGAGCGGATCCCGAACCATCGCGGTTTCGGGTATTGTCGTTGTAAGGGACATGAGATGAGCACTGCAAAGCAGAAATATGAGATTTGTATTGACAACCCCACACGATCTATTTTGAAACATTTGTTATCGTGGTACAGAACCACTCCCAACAGCAGAGCCGCCAGTAGAGACTGCTAGTTGTTGCATGATCTCTCGTACATCAGCAGGGAGGCTAGCAACCTGATAATAGACGTGAATTAGGCCTATTAAGAGCAGCTCTAGAAGCACTCACCTCAGCTGGAGTCATCTGTGCTAGTTGCTTGCGTAAAGCCTCCTTCGTGTCGGCCGGCAACGCTGCGATGTCCACAGCAGGCTGAGAGACATGTCAGCAACCACAACGATATGGTACGATAAGGCCACTCACTTTCTTCATTGCATGATGAGGTGCTGATCCGCTCGTACCAATAGAAGTCACTCGAGAGATGGTACCAACCGTTGTTGCTCTGTAATGAAGATAAATGCATCGCTCCGCTAGACTTTACGAAATTGCGTTTACCTTGCACCAGCAATGCTCGCCCCTGCAGCGAGTACACCAGCTGGCAACACGCCGCTCATCATCATAGGATTGGAGATACCTGGACGACCATTAATGCGACCGGAGGTTCATAAGTTGATGGTCTTACCAGCCTGGAGCTGAGCAGTGGGGTCGGTTACCAGACTGATGGGGACAGCTCGGGGAGGCTGTATAGGCTTTACAGGACATACTCGATGCTGTTTAAGAGCCTTGATACGCTCTTCTGCATATCTGCATATCGATCACTCCAATGGATATGCAAGCCAACCAACTATCGGAGACTCCCTAGTTCGAATCCCCCCTCTAGCATTATTACATCATATCATCCGGCGTCATCGGGAAGGTCGGCTCCGACGTGAATCCCAGCAAGTACGCAACATGGTTGATGGCCAGCGGCAGCTGAGGATGCGCCACGAACAGAGACCCTATGATGCAACAGCGCTAGCATGCTCCAGCAGCTTCCCAGTCCTCTCACGCGCTGCTTCTGGGCTTTCACTGACGAACTGTTGTGACTGGCCAAGGAACTGATACAACTCCACTGTAGACCATTGGTTTAACAAGGCCGCTATCTCACTGTGGGTTTGGACCTGTCAGAAGCCCTGGAATCTCCACTCATACCCTCCCATTAACACTACATCTAATGCCAGATGCTCTGCATTTTCATCTGTCAGTCTCTGTTGGAACTCTCGAAGTTTCTTATTATTCACCTATACAGGACCGTGACAGCAGCTGAGCTCAATGGCAGCAGCAGCAGCAGCCTCCCCTCCTCACCTTCACATTGCTTCGCCCAACATCAGCGCCACTTCGTTGAATCGATCGCTGCACTCCTGGGAACAGCCAGTAGGCAGCCTAGCTACAACCGACCACTACTAACCTTCCGTGTTACGCAGCTCATGGTCAGCCCAGTCAACTCGAAGTGGCCGGCCTCCACACTCCACGTTATTGAGATTACGCATTGCTGCGTATGCAGTCTCCTGATCTGCGTACCTGATACGACAGGAAATTCCCTTCACCGCAAACGAGCATCTCTACTCGCAAAATCCGTATCCCTTAGGTCGACCAGTGACCTTATCATGCATCAGCCGAAAGCTTACAACAGGACCGACCGTTGAGAAGATGCTCTTCAACTGTTCCTCATCAACATCGTAACTGAACTCGTCAGTGCGAACATGTTGATCCCTCCAGTATTACGGAACATTCCCCACAAAGACACTACAGCTCCGGTTTTGCTGTCGGAACATTACTAGTAGTAGAACCGTAACAATTGCCCTGACCACCCACCATTTAAATCACACTGATTAACTCGACACCAGAGCTAGTACGATGATAAGTAAAATATCAGAATGGGAAAACTTTGAAGTTATAAACTGCCAGCCCGAAGACATGCTGGGAAAGTTCGAAAACGCCACGATGAGAGACTGAGCTACTATCCTGGTTCGGTGACCAGATGATTAGCATACGTTAAGACCTACAACTCGACCTCCTTCTCTTCATCATCATCATCATCAGTCTCCGACTCTTTCTGATCGAGTTTACCCTTCGTCGTTTTACGATCCCTCCTGCGCTGCTTTCTTTCTTCCCTGAACTCGGCTTCAGCTCTCTGAGCCACCTCCAGAGCCGCTCGGAGCTACAACACAGCAACGGATGTACTGTTGATAATAACAACCACTGTTGCCTACCTCCGCGATCTGCTGTTGCATCTCCTGCAAACGACTAATGTCGCCCGACATTTGCAACGCTTGAACCACGGATTGAGAGCTACTCAGCTTACTATTGATATCGCCAATCAGTCTCGACTTCTCCTGAGCCTCGAACGCATCATCAAGTCGCTCTTCAGCCTGGCAGGGAAGAAATTATATAATCGATTAGAGTGGCGCGCGCTTTCTTACATAGGATAGAGCATCATCTATATCAGCGACTTCCTTCGCACTAGCATTCTTCATGGCCGCCTTTCGGTCTCCTTTCAGTTTTTTCACCAGCTGCTTCAAATTGGTGATCTCCAACGAATCTTCCAGGGCATCCGCTGACCAGAATCAAATAATAAGCTTCAATTCATTCAATGAAAAAGAGCCAGCTTGTCACTTCCCCATACGGGAGTGATGCCACCACGTTCGACAGTATGTCCATACGGAAAGCCAAACGTTCGCCCATTTCTGTGTGGCTAGATACCGAAAATGGTGGAATGCAAATGAATGTTGACGAAGTTATCGTATGACATGAGCCCTATCACTGATACTCACGCATTCTCTTCAGCTTTTTCTTACTCTTGGGCCTTGGATATTCGATACTGAAGAGAGCAGCCATTAAGTGTCGTCACCAGGGATCGAACCCGCGACCCTTCCTAACACCTACACCTCATCTTCTACCAACTCGTCAGGGCCCAATGATGTCAATGGACGTCTGTGCTGATAGAGATCAAGCCCCTCCGACCACAGTGATTGTGTTCCCTTCAAACGCTCTATCATAGCACTAGTAACCTACCATAAAAACCACATAAAAATGCCATGAGCAGGGATCGATCCCGATATCTCCGCCATTCAAATCGGCAACACTAACCTCTTGAACCTTGATTCGCTCTCGACCTTTCCTTGCCTGAGCTTGGGTACCCTCTATGACAGCCACTCTCTCGAACAGAGTGACCGCGGGATGCCAGAATTCCACTACCAGCACTAAGCCACGAATCACCACTAAAACCTACATTCCACCCTCACCATAGACGATATCTGAAGAACCTCCCGATCTAGTTATAGCCGGGTTAGGTTCCGAACATGGATCCACCACAACCGGTTCGCTGCCGAGAGCAATACCGGGTAACTAGAGAGAAGGAGGAGGAACTTCACCCATAATTTGTCAATTCGAAAGTATATCTCGCTCGCCCACATAATATATCCTTCTACCTCGACAGACTCAGTTGTGAGCATTATTGGATCCTCAGGGTCCTCCGACTCGTTGAGAGGGAAGGCCAGTGCGAGACCAGCATTATTCGAACACGTCTGATAAAGGCACATAATCAGAATCATCGACCCACGAGGACAGAGGTAGACCTACCCCAACCTGCTGGGTCGTCTTAGAGCCGTTCATTGGGACCAGTTGAATGACAGCGTTGAACAAACCAGCCACATAAGTGCTAACATCGACTAATACTGCGGCTTCATATCCCAATAGTAAATCACATAGACGAGGGTATCTGATGATACCGTCCAAATATCACAGGGAAATACCACATGTAAAATCCTACGTCGGACAATCGCCGCCCCTGAGGCCGCCTCGAACCATCAGCTCAGCCGCCTGAGGGCTCCTCGGTGTCTTCCCCCTCTTGGCAGCTTCCAAAAGTTCCTATAATCACAGCGGAGCGATGCATTATCACCAACAGAATGGTCATCACACCTCCCTGCGTTCATACAGATTGAGCGGTAACTGGAAGTTCCTCCAGGGCATCACAGGCTCGGCAGCTAAACCCTGCATGTATGCCGGATTGTCCGAGTCACCACCCATCCTCTCCCTCTTGGCCTGACAATATGCAGTGCAGAGTGAATTCTCGCTACGACTACAAAAAGCGAGATGCTTTATTACCAATCTGCCTTCATCAAGCCCGACGAGATTTGCCTCACAGAACCTCAACTGTTGATTCGCAGCAACGACCCATCCTCTATATACAACACCAACCTATAACAATGTCAATGACCACTATCCCATCATAAAGGCTCGCAGCAATACATATGTGTTATTGATGAGGAAATCACCGGGATTAGATTTCACAAGCTCCCGTTCATAAGGCTTCAGCTGATCCATCTGAACATCAACAGCAGCTATACCACGACTAGGTTGAGTACCTCTGCCCTACCGGTGGTTTATGGAGTACTTCGTTCAAGGCCTTAGCCTCGTCCTTCAGCATCATTCGCCTCAACGACCTCAAATGAACAGCGGCCGACTCGAACTTACCCTGCCATAGAGAATACGCAGGGGAGGGAGGGATTCCTGTACTAGAACTGACCTCGACCATGTAGGCAGATGCATTGTGAGCCACGAGCAGGTGACCGAGTCCTAACGAGGAATTGAACTTGCGCGGGTTTGGTGTATAGGAAGTACCATTGTTGACAAATTGTTTTTCCTTCTTGAAACCAGTCAGTTCGATAGCTTTCCCGAACCTCTCCTCAGCCACTGAGAAAACCCGAAAAATGCAACGCGGATGTATCGAACCCGGGTCCATGAGCATCCGAGCCGAGAAAACCAACTACTACGCCACAAACACTCATACTTACAATAGTGCTCATCTCTCCACCAGCTGCATAGGGCCAACTCAGCCATTATGTTGATTTTGGCAAGGCCAACGTCCTCACTCTTGACATCTACTAAGAGCTCCATAAGGCTCTTACGTAGTGCACAAGTATGGTCAGACAATAGACGCTTAGTGACTTTTTGCTAATACAAAACAGCATCAAAAATGAGGCATTCGTCAACGTGTGATACTTACTTCCTTCTTCATCTCTTTCATCGCCGCCTTGACCTCTTTTGGTACGCCACCCGGAAGGGTGTGTGCCACCTTACACTCAGTGTGTTGCAACAAAACACACACAATTATCATGACTAAAGACCCCAGAACAGGTCCAGTCGACGAGAAGGCAAGAAGCCTCATTACTGTTGTGTGTAAAAACCACTGAAAAACTCAGTCCTAGTGAAGGCTCGTCAACTCAACAAGGCTCTCATTCTTGATTTCATGTTCTCCTCCTCCAGTATGATCCTAGCCACAACATGGTAAGTGTCCAATAATAATAAACGGTTGAATTGCGCGAACACACAGTGTTCTCCTCCTCCTCTTCATAGCATTGTGAAAGGTTGAGCAACAGCTACCACTCAACAATGCTGCTGATACTTAGGATGATGACGATGTTCCAATGCGACGTAAACGACAGAGAAATATACTACTCTCACTACTATACACGCATGATGAATTCTTACTTTCTAGTGAGGTGGTAAGAACCTCAGACTTCAGAATGATCAACAACGAACCAATGACCTCTAGAGGTGATTCAAAAAGTGCCCGATGAGAGACGAAAATGATAACGATGCAGAGATGACGATGATGATGATGACTGGTGTGATGGTGATAATGATGAGGAGTATCGCCACATACCGAGTAGTGATGATGATGACGACAAAGGGAACGGATACACTAACTACGGGGACGAGGTACTACGCATGGTCTGCTCTTATAGACGACCTTCTTGGCTACTTCACGACAGTCACTTACGTATGACGAGAATGAAACGAGGTGCGACGAATGAAAAGGGACAATGTTGACGATGGTGTGGTATGGATTTTGCGAGGATAGATCTCCCCCTCCTAATCATTAATAGTATGATTGATACATATGCATCATCATAGTTTGCCAGAAAGGACTACGATGGAGTCATGCTGATACTGTTGATACTTTCAACAACAGCTTGTCCACCCCAAATGTAGTATTCAAATGTCATTGCACAAAATGATATAGAGATAAGAGGGAGCCTGCTAATCAACGACGACGACGACGCTGTTCATCGCCTCCATCAGGCCGATAACACCTACAGTGCGGTGTACACGATACAAGATATCTTTTTCATTACTTGTAGTGTCCGACCATGGATGAGGCCTAGCCTGGCTGGGCCACCAGATGCCGGCGGTATCCAGGCCATGTTAACCAACTCAACGGGTGACTCTGTTGGCTTGTCTGGCGCTGATACCTGACGAAATGAGGAAAAATGCACCCACCAGGGATCGAACTCGGATCCATCTCGCCTTCATCTCTCCGAACAGCAATGGTTTCTCCGATGTCGAATATCTTCTTAATGGGTCATACAACTTCACACTCCTACGATGCAGGCCATAATTTCGTGGCGAAGTGACAGAAATCATCTCACCCATCAGCATGGCATGTTCCCAACGCATAAGAGTTGCACCAAGCCATCGCATTGGTCCCGGCGCATACAGTATCCTGGCTACCCTCGCAGATCGGGTTCAGGCCAATCGACTCGAAACCTGTCGCAATCGCCGTCTCCCAAATACAAGCCCTTCATATCATCATAGCACCTTTTCGGGTGTCGAATACTAGACCGTAAATGGAGTCTTCCGAGAAGGTAGCGATCAAATGCTGAGAAGTTTAACGTGACCAAATTGCACTACTACGAGTGGACACCTACTGGGTTCCACTTATTCCAGTAAAGCTTATACAAAGGCGGCGGCGGAGTGTTCGATCCTGGTGCTGATGGCGACTCGTACCTTCACCCGGAGTGCCGCAGGTTGGTAGCGATGAGAATACTCACATTATAGTAGAATGATCTAGATCCCGAGAATCGAATAGCCGAAGTGAGCCATCATCGGATACAGAGCCGAATATCTGACATGCGGATAACGATTCGACAAAGGAGTGGTATGGGACTACACTCACTTTATCACTGTCTGCCGCGAAGGCCACATCTAGCACAGCCTTGTCATGAGCAATCATCTGTGTATCCATCTTCTCCCGACTGACGTCCCATAACGTGATGGTAGTATCAACAGCAGCAGCTGCCACTCGCGACGGTGACACCACGGACCAATCGAATGACGTCATGGGCGCGCTCACAGTCTGTCATACACTTGCCTTTACCAACAGCACCAAGGATGAGCCCAAAAATCATCACCTTATGTGTATTCTGCAGCTTGGCTATCTGTTCCACACTGCTTGGTAGAGCCGGGCCACCACCACCACCACCAGTGCCCGATTGTTGCTGATGCTCTTGATCATCCTCGTCATCCTGGAACGATATCTTCCAGTTGCCAGGCTACGAGACGGGAGTTACCTCTGGGGAGACGGATCCATCAGCAGGACCCCCGACTGGCTGCTGTAGTCGCCATAAGCGGAGACTTGTAGATGTTGAGGCGAAGGTGACGCTACTCAACGGGCCGGCTGTGGCGGGCATCCATAGTACCTGAAAATCCTAGGGGGAGAAGGGGAAGTCGAAACAGCCCACGTGAGACGGCGGAAAGCCGTGCCGACATGTCGCTGATACGCTCAATCCAGATGCCTCAGACGAATCCGGATCGATTATCTAAGCAGACGAGCACCCTGTTACACATCCGAAGGTCCCAGGATCTAATCCCCCCCACCGCAATATAATTGTTCATGGAGTGCCTTTGTGCACTTCCCACTGCAAATCTATCACCATCAGCTCCCACCGCCAGAGCATACACTCTAGTCGGGAATGTGTAATACTGGCAGCTACCACTCGACGACATCATCTCTCCATCACCCGATACTGCTGCTCCTGCTGCTGATAGACCGCATCCCACCGGTGATGGTGTTGCTACTGGCGCCGACGCGGTAGTGTGGGGACTCTGCGTATTTCCTCGAACTCCAACACCACCACCATCACCACAGTTCTCATCATCTCCTCCCCTATAGTAGTCCCCCGACTCACTACCAGTATCATCACAGTACCTACCCCCCCTGTCATCATCACCATCATCGAGCCCCCTCTTACCTATCCCCTTCCCCTGCTAAGATCAATGCTCGTGCTGCTTTCCTCGCCGCCTCCTCAATAGACACATGTCCACCACCAGTACTGTAACCTCCCGTCATCAAGGAGGAAGGGGGCGGCTGTGGGTTTCGATGAGTATTCTCATGCATCGTGAAAGTGTTCAAGTAACAATCCTAACTACCTCCCCCGCCACGTATACGACTGAACGCTAGAGTCTCTCAAAAGGAACATGAAACACGACTGACGAGAAGAACTCAATCAAGGCTTCAAATCTCGCATCCTCTTCTGGTAGTCTACAAGACTATATTGTAGCTGTGAACAAAGCGTGCATCTTCGTGCGCATGCGTGCAAGTGAGGGCGTACGTTTTCGAGTTCCTTCTTGACCTTCTCGGTCATTTCCTCAATCTCATCAGAAATCTCATCCATCTTATCCTGCGATCTGAACCTCTCACGTACGTTTGCCGTCGCACTCCGGTACATCGCAAAGCCAGCAAACCAGAACTGACATGCAACAACATCCACCATGACCGCGCGCCACAAAATTCATACACTGGCGACCTTAATGAAACTCAATCGTAGAAGCGATAAGACGTCTCGAATACACCCCTGTACCAACTACAAAATTATACACATTTATCGCTTCTTCCACGAAAACCCAGGGCGAAAGTGAACATGTACGTGACCATTTCCGTCAGCCAACCCACCACTAGAAATATTGGGTGTACAGCCGAAGCAGCTGCTCCTGCGATGCCAGTAAACATAAGTGATAAATTCTCCTTATTGCTTTGACCTATGATCATACCACACCTTTCTCTAATCACAGACTCAGAACTACTCTTAGACTGCGTGGGGAGGGTGTACATCCTCTGCCTCTCTAACTTTGCGTCGTCAATCTCGTGACGCAATTCAATAACAGAATTGATGCTATCTGCTACTCTCCTCGCCTCCCTCTGACACTCTGGATCTGCATCGATATCATCTCCGTTAGATCCCAGGTTCGATCCCTAACACCCACCATTATTCGGCGCTAACGATCGTATCTCTTGCGGCGTCGACATACTAGTTTTTTGAATACCTTCTGGCTTCTCCACAAACTTATTCACCTACTCCTTGCACTTCATTTTGACTCCTCCTCCTAGTACTCACCTCTAACCAAAGCTGCTTATAGAAATCATGCCTCGCTTTGAAGTACAAAGCCTGTGGTGTGGTATACCGAGTGGAGAACTCTCGCATACGACCGACACCCCTCAGACGACCTATTCGTAACA
>NW_003208915.1:188895-193191 GCF_000006405.1 Perkinsus marinus ATCC 50983
ATACACCTTTTCGAACGTGGACTATCTATTTGGCAATGTAGAGAAGAAGTTAGAATTGTCCATATAATCGTTGAAAAGATGTAGAATGTGTCTATAGAGCGAATGGGAAGTTACCTCGACCACCACCGTACCGTTCCAGGTTCTATCCCCGCTCCTCACGCCCTTCGATCATTCGGTATCTTAGCAGTGGGTGTAGCCGTTCTCATATCATACTAGGGGCCGTCTTCAGAAACGGAAGTACTCAACCGTGACGCGTCTACCATACCACACCAGAGTGGACGTCCCCAACCTCTAATATGATCTCCTTGTTTTCCTAGAAAGCCCCAAGGACGGCCTCCCAGGGCCCGCCATTCGAATCAATAGCAACTACGAAAGACTAGTAGAATCCTCGTCACGTACCAAAAAAATGCAGTTAGCGCGCGCCCAGATAAAAGAAAATTATTGGAAAATTGTTGGCGTTGAATCGGAGCTAGAGAACAAAATGCTAGTGATCGCCTTTCAGAGACACGATCCCTTGCACAGGGTGATGTGTGGTAGCATGGTGGGGACTCGTCTCAGCTGCATTTAGCTGTCTCCAATGGATCTATCTCACGATCATCGTCGAGGCAGCTACTCTCCGGAGATGCATGCTGGGTCTTTTAATGGATGTAAAATTGGGAGGCTCATAGCGGACCTACTTTGTATCTTACCATCTCGAGCTCTGGATACATCTTATACTCAGCTAGTAGAACTCCACTCTTTGTTATGACAAGCCAGTTCGACGGCATTCGTTCGTGTAACTCAACCTGTTACTCTTCGTTTAGAGGCCAGAGCTCTCAGCGGAGTACTCAGCATACTACGATTCGCCCGAGATGTGGTATGGAATGTCTTTATTATAGGCCTTACCGAGCCTATCATGCGGTCATATCGATCGGACAGCTGTACTGCCTGTCCTTCCCCTCGTCTTCACCCACGCTCCAACATAACGCAAGTCGTGAACCCATATGGAGGTAGTGTCTTCGCAAGGTCATAGTAGCAAAGTAGTTGTTCTTAAGGTACCGTCACATACGCTCCTTCCGAGTCGGGTGAGACAACAATAGTACCTCCATCTCACGTAATACCGCCGCTGGGGATCGAACCCTATACCTCACCAGGCCCTACTGTTAGGTTCAGAAGAAGCCTGTGTCCATGAAAATTCGGGTGGCCCTGCATTCCTCCCTCGTTGTTAATATAGCACTCACGTTAGCTAAAGCTGTTTGTCTAGTCGAAAGCGGTTCGCTCGCGGTGAGTAGTGGCTACCCTACCTCTCCTTTGCATGAATCTCATCTCCCCAGGATACTGTCAGGTCCTGGCCTCT
The DNA here is from genome assembly GCF_000006405.1 of Perkinsus marinus ATCC 50983. Taxonomy (NCBI): domain Eukaryota; phylum Perkinsozoa; order Perkinsida; family Perkinsidae; genus Perkinsus; species Perkinsus marinus. The sequence continues at coordinate 190,232 of NW_003208915.1, forward strand.
CTAGTTGACTCGTTATTGGACTTACTTTCACAGCTTGTAGGAAAGGATGAGTACCACTGTGGGAAACAGAGAACAAGTTGGTGTGACGTAGGTGCTTTGGTGGACGGAACATAAGGCGAATCATTCGTATAACGAGACCTATCCCGCTGGGCAACGCCGACTGGAGCCGTTGGGAGTGGTAGTATTATTTTTGTGGCGCAGTGACGGAGCAGTGTGATATCGTGGTGATAGGTGATATGTGCTTGCTGGATGGGTATGGCTTCTATTGAGGTCATAAGGGAATCCTGCGGCGTATTAGCGGAGTATATCGGTAGGGTGATAGAAAGAGGAATTCACTGTGGCTATGAAGAGCAGCAGGTACGGACAAGGTTCCGCCACTGGAAATGACGCCTATGGTCGCGGGGATAATGATTGTGGCTATCGCCTCAAAAACTGCCTTGTAATACTAGATGTGGAAGAGGCGGGTTCGATTCTATGCAAAGGTATTTTTACTGTCGTAAAATAGGAGAGGAGGCGAACTCTGAGAACGTGAAGGCCTTAGCTCAGGACCATGTTAACGATGTAATGCTCGACTGAACTCATGGAAATTCTCAAGGAGTTGCTGCTCAGGTGTTCTCCAACACTGGTGCTGTACTAGCAGCTTGGGCAGCATACGAAAGTCCTAGGCTCTGGTGGGTAGACTCTACGTCCGCTGTAGGTTGAGAGGAAGGTGTGGTATGGAATTGGAATATTGGTAGATACTTATATCACTGTATATTATTGGGTCCTGGATAGAAACGGGTAAGGAACAAGCTGCGATGATCGCTGGTAATGGTAGTAGGCTCAGCAGTAGAGAGCACATGTATTGGTATTAGGTCGCTCTGCTGATCCGGAGTTCCTAGCCAACATAAGGGATATTGCGAATCAGTATCATCCTGAGCTGTAGGGCTATGAGGAGCTCTGTAGTGGAGGAGTTGGGAATTGTTTTAGATATGCGGATATCATACGAGCCTATCACTTCGGTCCGAATTTCCTGGTTGAACTTGAGATGGTATTACCGGAGACGTACCAGCTGAGAGAAAGCCATGATATAGGTAGTATTTGATGGAGATTTATGAGGAGGTGTTGATTCTATTTAGGCATGGGCCTACAGCATAAAATCGAGGACCTTGATCGAGTGGAGCGAGCGTTTGTGCATATAGACTACCAGGAACGCCCTTACGATGAACACGATGAGAATTCATGGCCGAATGAGTGGGTTGATAAAGGAATCGATGATGACTGTGTTATTATGGAGGCATTGGTAGGTACTATGAGAAAGTTAGAGGATCCCCACGGCAGAAGTCGGCTAAATGCCGCACTGTGAAGGAGGGCGAGGCTCATGCTTCTGGTGCTAGTGGTGGTGTTTTCGAAACACTGGCTCGTCGACTATAGTTCTTATCGTGTTATCACCACCATCGTCATCACTGATACTATAACTACTGCAGCTCAATGCACGTCGTTGCTTTTTGCTGGTCTTAACATTCTTCTTCTGCCCCCCCCCCCCTCCCTAGGGCGTCTGTACTCCTCGGCGTGCTTGTAGTTAGGGAACCCGCATCTGAACGTAGTAGTACAGATCTACTGAGAAAGGTTTCGGATAGCGACTATATAGCACTTGTTGGGTTGGAAGGCTTTCGATTCTTGATCTTGAGCATAAAATTCGTCAAACAGCGGTTGTTCATTGCATTATGTGTGGCTTGACATTTATAGCATGTATCCACGGAAATGTGGGATGGGGGAAGGATGGACACACTCGAGCGAGAGTGTCAGTTTTACCTTTTTGAGTCGTCCAATGGAGGCAGATATTGAAGAGCCGGAAAGCAGCACTATAGTGGATTCCGATCGAAGGGATCTGGCTGAGGACCCTCTAGCGCGGGCAGTGGCAGCAGCAGCTTCGGCGTCGTTGTAAGGAGTTGCATTCGAATCACTGCTCTACTCGAATGATAATGCTATCTAGGGTGATGCATATATCATCGGGCGCGCGCTTTTTTTCGCACGTTTTGTATGTTTGAAAACATATATAGCATCAGTATGATATATATAGGTAATTTTTTATATAGTGAAGTCCACAGAATCGAATGATATCGGTTTTGGAAGCGTTGAAAATATTGAGACCATCGCAGAATGGTATTGGAATTTTGGTAGGTACAGCGCCTCTGGCATGCCTCATCGATGTTTGGATTTCGTACGAGTGTGAGTATTGAGGATAAGTGCTTGTTGGTGTTGTAGTAGTTGAAATGTGCAGGAAAGTAGCGGCATTGACGAAGGAGAAGGACGAGCTGTTGGGTAGAGTGGAGGAGCTGGAGAGCACTCTGAGGATAGTACAAACTGGTAACACTAGGCTCTGGAGCAGTGTTGGAATATACGTGCGCTTTCATCAGCTGAGCTCAGGAATAGGAATTCGGGTAGAAGTGTACAGAAAGCAAGCATGATTCATCAAAATTCCCTAGGAATTTTCAGGTTATCACCAACACATGTAGTTGACCATATGCGTAGTTTTTCACACTGGTTTCGAGGGAAAAGAAGGGAAAAATTACGGATTATTGCACATGCTTTTCCTGAGTATATGTACTATGCCGTTTCGGATGGTGAATGCCTTGAGAGCTCAAGTGACGTAGTTGTGGTGAACGAAATCAGCGAGATGACTGAAAACGCTCTTTCCGTGTTACTGATTTTGTAGCTTGTGATGTCATTCGGGATGGTATTGGTCGTTCTATGCGATAAGTAGACTGAGAGGTATTGGTTTTAGCGCAAAACTGGGCAATAGAAGCAGCAACGAGTGAGGAGGGTGGTAGGTCCTGGGTTCGATTCCAGGCTCGGGCATTTTTCGAAGGGTAGGTTGGACAGTGGAACAGGCGCGGAAAATGAAGGAAGTTACGGTATTGTTAATGCAAGCTAAGCAAGCTAGGGAGGAAGCTCTCAACACCATCTCGGGCAAGGTA
>NW_003202649.1:0-1060 GCF_000006405.1 Perkinsus marinus ATCC 50983
AGAAGGACCTTACCGACGATACCAAAATTATCTCGGACGAGTTTCTTGAACATTTCCCAAAACTGTGGTAGCATATTATCAAACAGCATTATTCCAGCAAGAATGAATAGGAATATCAATATCATAGTGAGGAAGGAGGCATGACCTGAACACCACCAACAACAGAGCTCCTGCACCCCCTGTTGTTGTCGCCCTAACATCTGCTTACGAGCTCCACAGAATACTGCGAATACTACTAGTCCAGCGAGCATGAAAATGGATTCTGAAGATGTGACAAACTAGTATAAGAATCGGTGAGGACTCAGTGATAATGAGTACTACCAATTCCCATTGCCCAACCTGCATAGGTCTGCACGAGGTTGTACCACCATCCCTGAAGTCATGACACCATGAGATGAGAGTAAAACACATGAGGATGCAATCGAACGAGGGTGAAGAAGGTTCTCGCTACATCCCGATATTCTGAATTATGGAGGAAGTGATCCAAATCAGCTCCTCTGAACATCCATCTCCAGAATGAGTTGAGGAAGTCTAGCATTATAAAGTTACCCTACTATTGAGACGAGCAGTACTAATTGTTCACCAACACCAACCATACCATTTAATGAGGATTCGATGAATGTTGTTTATCATCATCATCATCATGTTGTACACTATAACAACTTACACAAGCTGGTGGCCACTAGAGTTATTATTGACAACATCAGCAGCAGCAGCAGCAGCAGCAGCAATAGCGTCGTTAGCAAAGCAGCATTAATTGCACATATGCAGTGGAATGACAGCAAGTAGATACAGGGTGAGTTCAGTAGTAGAGGAAAGCTCAACGTTGTAGGATGCGTTAGAAAATCCGTCCAATTATGCGAGCGAGATCCTTGACGGCATCGATAGGGTTGGTGCCGATGAAAAGACTCCACAGACCAACGTTTTTGGCCAGCTTAATCTTGTATTGGAGATCCTCTAATAGACGCTGGAGATGGAAGAATGCCCCGATGAATATCAAGAGTATGCATAGAACCATAAATGCAGCGACGTGTTCTGAGAGGAGGAGGAGGAGGAGGTA
>NW_003201239.1:0-816 GCF_000006405.1 Perkinsus marinus ATCC 50983
GACTAGCACGACTACGACTAGTACGACTACTACGTCGACGACTACGACTAGCACGACGACGACTAGTACGACTACTACATCAACGACTACGTCTACGACTAGCACGACTACTACGTCGACGACTACTACGTCGACGACTACGACTAGTACGACTACTACATCAACGACTACGTCTACGACTAGCACGACTACTACGTCGACGACTACGACTAGCACGACTACGACTAGTACGACTACTACATCAACGACTACGTCTACGACTAGTACGACTACGACTAGCATGACTACGACTAGTACGACTACTACGTCGACGACTACGACTAGCACGACTACGACTAGTACGACTACTACGTCGACGACTACGACTAGCACGACTACGACTAGTACGACTACTACATCAACGACTACGTCTACGACTAGTACGACTACGACTAGTACGACTACTACATCAACGACTACGTCTACGACTAGTACGACTACGACTAGCACGACTACTACGTCGACGACTACGACTAGCACGACTACGACTAGTACGACTACTACATCAACGACTACGTCTACGACTAGTACGACTACGACTAGCATGACTACGACTAGTACGACTACTACGACGACGACTACGACTAGTACGACTACGACTAGTACGACTACTACGACGACGACTACGACTAGTACGACTACGACTAGTACGACTACTACTACTACGACTACGACTACGACTAGTACGACTACGACTAGTACGACTACTACGACTACGACTACGACTACGACTACTACGACTACGACTAGTACGACTACTACGACTACGACTACTAC
>NW_003207364.1:0-1794 GCF_000006405.1 Perkinsus marinus ATCC 50983
CTTCGACTCCTCCGACTACTACCACAACTCCTCCGACTACTACCACAACTCCTCCGACTACTACCACAACTCCTCCGACTACTACCACAACTCCTCCGACTACTACCACAACTCCTCCGACTACTACCACAACTCCTCCGACTACCACCACAACTCCTCCGACTACTACGACTACAGCTTCACCATCTACAACTACTCCCAGCGTTTCGGAGTGTCCTATTGGTGATGCTTACTGTGATTCTATCATGCCCGGATCCTATTGTAAGTATTGGAGTACTCCTAGTTTCTGTCAAAGCGATAGGCGTTTGAGCGAGGGCTCTGAAGCGCGTCAGCTGTGGGAGAGTATTCCATGTGAATGTATCTGATCTTTCGCTAGCAAGGTTAACGCTGAGTAGTTTATGTCCATCTAATGGTTCAACTTTTCATTTTAATCTTATATCTCTTAACTCAACTCTTGAAGTAGTAGAGTCTTACATCCAGGATGTTGTGACAATTTAGTAATTTCCATATCTGGCTTGTTGGGTCCGTTAGTGTATGGGGTAGAGGGTTGCACAGTCGACTGATATAGACCAGTGAATATTTGATAGTCTTGAGGTGCAATAGAGCAAAGTTATTGGAATGACGAGGGGTACGTATGAGAGATTACTTGCGAGGACACTGGAAGATTATCGTCATGAACGAGGAATTCTCGTCCACTCTGTCACTTCGCCATTTCATTAGGTCAGCTCCCACTGGAAGCCTTCCAGGGTTAATGTTATCGCATAAAAGGCTACCAGAGGAATCATTGGCCTCAACATAGAAGTTTTCCCCCATTAAAGTTGGAGTATTTGTTACATATTCACTGTGAGAGGGCTATTATGAGTATCATGTTAAGTAAGTTTGAAATGTCTCATGAAATGTCTCATGAGTGTTTCCGCTGATCAGACTGATGCTATTGCACAGGATAGGGTTTTGCGTTGACACGAAGGACTATCGAATGACTTGGATAACAATCTCTGTTGTACTGGTATCAGGGATTGCGCCTCTTATCACAATGAAATATCCACTCTTGTTAAGGGCACATTCACGATCCTGAATGGGCGTCGTCCTCTGTCCCCCGGCGCAAAGCCTGCCGTATCGTAGCCACGGCTAGCCTCGAGGATACCAGGGGCTGTCAGTCAGTCAACAAAGCTCATCGCCAAATGAGATCTTCAATGCTCTTCAATCAGTTTTTTCATTGATTGTGTAGGAATGCTTTCATTCGTCTTGGTCCTCTTGGCCTCGGTCGGCTTGAGTAGAGCCGTCCTGTCTGCACCTCGTGATCGTCTAGATCATGATCACTGTACAGCTACTGCTGTTGATTGTGCCGCTACCGCTGATGGTGGGTGCATCGCTGCCACAAGCGCTGATGGAAGTCCTCTCGACTTCCGAATGGTTTATGTTCCTCCGAAGACTTATGGACCTGGTGAAAAGAGGGCTGTCTACAAACAGTTTCAAAACTACCCGAGAATTGTTGATGCCTCTCGAGCCCCGAGTTATGCTCCCACCTCTCCCGACCAAAAGCCCAGTGTACCTATCGGTTACATTGACATGCCGGAAGGGACGACTTACGGGTATTGGGATGCCGCTTATGGTGTTATGAATGAAGCCGGTTTATCGATGGGTGAGAGCAGCTGCAGTGGACGTTTGAGTTCTGTTCCGAAGGGAGACGGCCCGAACGGTAGCGGCGCCTTGTTCTGGGTGGGTGAATTGTCTGATATCGCCCTCGAGACCTGCTCCACTGCTAGATGTGCCATACAGACAATGGGTAAGCTC
>NW_003204604.1:0-1709 GCF_000006405.1 Perkinsus marinus ATCC 50983
GGCGGTACATAAGGTTCGTCATCGGATGGAGGGGAGGAAGTTGAGTGAAGGGCTCGCAGTTGGAGTTCATATTCGAGGCCGTCCAAGTCACAGAGTTGGTAATCAGCTGAGCCTAACCGACGAGGTAGTAACCCGGATAAGTAAACCATGGCAGTTTCGAGCATTGCTGGAGCAATACTCGAGCCGTAGATCATGCGGGAGAATTGGAAGAGACGGTTATCCCAGCGCATCTGGAAGAATCTCCTCAAAGCGTCGGATACTCGGAAATGCATGTAACAGTCAGAGACGTCATACAGTCGCACTGAAGGAGCTGCTCGTAACCTAGAGAGGCAAGTCCGAATCTTGAGTTGTTTGTTAGGTAGAGGATCCTTCGCCATCAGAGCTCGCAAGAGGCGATTCGTAGCCCCTAACGGCAGCACGGGTCGCCAGAGTTTCCGACCCTGTACCCCATAGAAATTGGTGCGATAAGGAGATTCCATGCTCAGTGCAATGGGCGTCATATATCCATCACTGATGAACTTGTTGAGTTTAGCTTCACAATCAGACCGACCTTCGAGGGGGCATGTTTTCCACAGATGGTGGGTAGCCGGACAGCGGCGTGGTTTGATAGCCCCGATCTGTTGTTCCGCGTTCTCTGCGATGTCGACCCAGAAGTATTTGGAAGCAGTTCCATCTGTGTTAACCGTCAAACGTAACCGCGAAGTCTGTAGAAGCGTGTGTGAGATTGTATGACCTGCAGGAGGCTCGTGGAAGAGGTCGGCGTAAGTCGTAGGTGGGGTAGCACACATAGAAGGTACCGGATCCGTAGGTGACGTTGGGGACGTGGACGAAGTCGGCAAGGGAAGCTCGACAAGGAGTCCTTGTCAAGGACATCACCGATCGAGAGAAGAGCGTCTGTAGGAGTACGTACCGGTAATCCTTGGTCAGGTTCGAGGGATGAGACGTCTTGACCAAACAAACCATCGGAATGACCAACTAGAGGGGTATTGGTGACATATGGTTGCCAGAGTAAGATATAGGTGTTACCAGCGGATGTAGTGACAGGTAAGTCTAACGACAGTCGAGACAACGCTCGTAGACCACCAGCAGTGTTGGCAGTATCGAAGATAACGTCAACGGATTCACGGGGTCGGTGAGGGAGGCGGTTCTCAAGAATGTCCGCGGTAGGTTCGTCCACAAGGGACGATGTGCAAGCAGTATCGACGTCTATGTAGAGATCGGTGAGAGCCGACGATCGCAAGGTCCGACATGTATGGGGAGTCGGAGTCACCGAAGATGTGCAGACAGCATGAGCAGCTTCGGTAGACGTAGACGAGCTTGGGGAAGAAGTAGCCGAAGACGCTTTAGTTGCCACTGAGTCGTGCTTGAACGAACAAGTCGCTCGACGACACGTTCCCGTTCGAGCAAAACTGAAACAGATACCTTGCTGCTCGCAGCGCTGCTTTACACTTGGATCAAGTGCTTGAAGACGACGAGGCCCAGGTGGCGATGGTATGTCACTGTCTACACTGGAAGGTCTCGGAGACAGCTGATCAACTCTGAAGAACACCTTCTTGGGGGTAGACGAGACGGCTGGAGATGGAGTGTTGTACAGCCAGTAATCAGTGAGTTTATGGGCTACCTCCGAAGCTGTCTTGCAGTCAGTGCATATCTTGTTAGCTACTTCTGCGTGACGTCGAACAAGACCAGTACGGTAATGAAGTAGTGCT
>NW_003214369.1:0-998 GCF_000006405.1 Perkinsus marinus ATCC 50983
ATAGACTTGGGTTTTCAGAAGGAAGACTAGGAATCACCGGACCAGAAGCATCGTCAATTAGCATGTCACCATCTTGAGGGCTACGAACTTCTCCAACCTCTGGTAGTGGTTGTAGCACATCAGTATCATCTTGAGCAACCCAATATGCCGAAGGTTGAGGCTGATGTAGCCTATCATGAGAAGGAGAACCCATCTCAGCGACATATGACGAAACTTCATCGGAATCTGCAAAATGATCCAAAGGGTCTTCTTGCAATACCGGATCCGTTCTAGGGATTTCCTTGAAAGGATACAAGGGAACCCTTGGAGCTTCATCAGCAGGAGGTTCCATTCTCACAATGTTGAGCTGAACCGGTATCATTTCTGGTTGAACTGGATCTGCCAATATATAGTCGGTAGAAATGACCTTCTCCTGTAGATCTGGGAAATGTCGAACTACCACCGTCTTGTTATTAGATCCAGCAACAAACTTGAAAATGTACCAGTCTGCCTGCCATTTAGGAAGCAACTTACGGGCCGGAGCATTATTGCCATGGAAAATCTTCAGGCGAACCCGTTGACCAACATAATGTCGTCGATGAGGAGGTTGTCTTAAGGCTGCCAGACGGTATGAAGCACCATTAGCAGTAGCCCATTCATCCATAACATCATCAATTTTGGCACGTGCCCGGGCCAAATAGGCTGCATAGCTCTCAGGATCATGCATCAAAGATGAGTATTGATATAGACTTGGCAATAGTATTTGAGGAGCTTCTCTTCCAAACATAAGATAGAAGGGGGTAAATCCAGTGGCCGAATGAGGAGTCGAATTATATTGCCATACGACGCCTCGTAGGTGGCCTTGCCAATCCCCTATGGTCTGAGTAGCCGTTCTGAGCAAGTTCAAAATGGTAGAATTGAAACGTTCCACATGACCATTTGAGCTCGGATGATGCGGAGTAGACCGTACCTTAGTAACCCCCAAAATCTTCATACATCATGAAAGATTTCACTCTCAA
>NW_003200198.1:0-398 GCF_000006405.1 Perkinsus marinus ATCC 50983
TACTACTACTACCACTACTACTACCACTACTACTACTACTACTACTACTACTACTACTACTACTACTACTACTACTACTACTACTACTACTACTACTACCACTACTACTACCACTACTACTACTACTACTACCACTACTACTACCACTACTACTACTACTACTACTACTACCACCACTACTACTACTACTACTATCGGTATGTATTTCAGATTGGACAATGGTGTAAAGATCATCATCATAAGTTCATAATGCACGCTAATCATAATGATGAAGATGATGGAAAAACCCTAGCAGTAGCAGCAGCAGCAGCACCTGAGCAGCAGCAGCAGCAGCATCGTCAGTCAAAAGTAGACGAGAAAGTAAGGATGAGGAGGCATCATAATAATACTGTTATATT
>NW_003205978.1:0-1175 GCF_000006405.1 Perkinsus marinus ATCC 50983
ACCCAACAAACAGTTTCCCGCTATGGAATGAAATTCAATGGGAGGTGGGCCATAATGAGCAGAGAAGCTACCACCATTTCGAGTAGACAAAGACTCCGAGTATAAAAATAACGGGTAACATGTGCGCAAGGTAAACCGTCAAGGACTGAGAAAAAGGCGGACGTACATCATGACTCAAGTACTCAGGCATCCAGGGGGGAACAACAGCAAGTGTATCTCACATGTCGTCCGAAAAACGTGAAGACTGTGTCCTCGAAGTGCATTGGTCTGCCCGGTATCAACTCGATCGCCGAAATCTTATGAGCACCGACGCTATGGAGCCAGACACCGAGCAAGCAGTATCCAAGGTTGTGGAACCTACAACGACAGCGAGCTTCTCCTCAACTTCAATTGGGTGTTACGAACAAGGAACCTTCTCTAAAGCCGTTTTTCAAAAATTTCTTCCGAACTGTGTAGATGGCGGACAGAATAAGTCCTGGAAAAAATCCCCCTGAAGAATTTCCGGCAGAAAGAAAACGAAAAATAAGAAAAAAATGAAGAATAACGAATAAATCGAGACGGAGATACAGAAAGCCCTCGAATCCAGGGAACTCAAGTTGCAGATTTGGGATAGCAGAATATCGGTCGTCACCATTTTGGCTATAGTTTGACACTCCAGTGGAGCAATACTAGGTTACACAACAAGACATACGAGAGATTTCTGAGCTTTGCTAAAACGTCATGCGTGTTCCACAACGCCCTATCCACGCATTAACCCGGCATTTCACAGCCGCATATGCCCTCGTCCGAGATGACGCGGACGAGTCGTCCGCGATGTGATTAACAGGTTTCCAACATGTACTCACATGTTCCTGTCGTGTCGCAGCAATCGTGAGAATCGTACATTTCACGAGCTAGGCCACGGCAACTGTGTCCTTACTGTTTGGGCCCGAGTCAAGCCGCCTGAGGATGCAGGCCTGCATCCTCGGCCTGCACTGCAGCTGTGTTGACCGGGCCGCTTCAACTCTAGCACTCCCGCACTAGGAGTTTGGCAACTCTCTAGAGATTGACTCATGTGTAATACAACTCTGCCTCACTTAGTCACTATCACTAACGCTGAGAATCCACACAGGGTGCACTAATACAGTGACTGTGTTGCATATCCTCTCTGCATCAACATCAACAAGCACTAGTGA
>NW_003207182.1:0-1237 GCF_000006405.1 Perkinsus marinus ATCC 50983
ACCCTATACCGTTACAACGTCACTGCCCAAGTAATGTGCCGGTGACTAATTCCTGTGTTGGCCACCGGTTCGAACGCGTGAATAGTTCTGTCCGAAGTGATGCACTCCCATGTAAGATAAGTTATCTTAGATAACCTTACAAGGGTTCCCGCCAGAGTCTTCACGCGGGCCTTCGGCCCACCTTGCCTTTCCATCATCGATTAGACCTTCTAGGAGGTTGGACGGAGTCTTGGAAAGATTCATTCTACATTGTAATAAGGGTTAACTAGTTAACACAAGTTAAACACCGATACGGAGGGCGCGTCACCGTGTGACGGTCACACAGTGCGTCTCCGTCACACACGTGCATATCATCCGCGGTGTGTCCCCCACCCTTATCCAGGGTCCGTCGTGAAGCTACCCGCTTGAGCAAACATCGCCGCAGCTTTATAGGACCAGACGGCGTATGCCGTGTATGATTTCTTTCAACCCAGCCCGCCACTCTCGGGAGCAAGCATCTGTTGGTCGACCGTGCGAGGCGTCGCGTCGCCGGCACGCGCCCGCCGGAGCGCAACGTGCGCAGCGCCAGCAGAGGCGCTCGTCGGACTAACTCGATGCTTCGAGCGCTGAAAGTCATCGACACCTTCTGTCTTCCAGCCCACTAGACCCATGCGCTCAGGAGTGGGATATTTAACGCTGTATACACACCGTGGATCATAGCTGGGAGCGCTCTGGTGCACAATCGCCTCTCTGCACTTGCATGAGAACAACTATTAATCCTCAAGCATGCACGGGCCATAATTCGCACAAAGCAATTGCGGGGCAAGCGAAGCAAGCGGAGCATATTCAGCAACAACAGTAGGCACTTTCTTGTTGTACGTGCGTGTATGGTGGGTTATTTCGACTCAACTACCCGAGCTTCTAGAGGCTTCAGATTGATCAAACGAGTCGTCTAATAGACGACTGCACACGTGAATCGGAGCATAGACGTCGTCTATGCGGATTCACGTATGCAGGCCAAGCGAATCGATCGACTTCTCAGTCGCTAAACACAGGGTAACTCTTCGAGAGTTATACTGTTTTCTACGTCACATCGGCTACGGGTGTCGAGCTGCACAATAGTATACGTACCACATTAATCTTGGGAGTTATATTTAATTCGAGTGGATCCGTCAACAGGCCCTTGTGCATACAGTATCTCACCGTCTGCGGTTCAGTTGCTCCCTGTCTATTGATGCGCATCGCACTTGTCATTGCG
>NW_003200887.1:0-1042 GCF_000006405.1 Perkinsus marinus ATCC 50983
CTTCAAGTTACTACTGCCGCAGGTTTGACTCTGCATAAGGCACGTCATGTGCTATGCTAAGGCTGCAGAAGATGCTATAGGACAAGAGCTAGTTCTCCTAACTCTAGTATGTAGACCCCCATGAATGGACTCGGCAATAACAATAGTTTAAGACTAGCGATCTCACTACAACCACCCCTTTCTCTAACTCTGATACGACCCAGTGCCTCCATTCGTCCCAAGTAACTTAACTGCTCAGTCCTTCCCAGAGATGCCGTTAGACATAAAATCTTACGCCTTAGGCGTATGTGTTGAAGACTTCTAACAATGAGAGCGCCTATAGTTTTAGACTGCAAGTAATACGTTACTTGATCAGGCCTACGAAAGAGGGCATCGTATCTTCGGAGGCGTACAGTTTACAACGCCTAGGAACATCCTGGGTCCTCCCCAGCCATACTACTGATGATAACCTCCTACCCTTCTCATGCTTAGCCCGATGCAGTCCCCCTCACAGCAGTCGACCTACTACTCTTAACCACTTATAAACACCAACAAGTGTCTACTAGAAATGGGGTATTTAATCAGATTGAACACAGTTCTACAAAGTCAGCGTCAGCCCTCTTAAGCCTCTACCACCTTCGAACTCGTCTAAAGTAAATACAACAATAAACAACATTTTCTTATACGACAAAATGACTTCCCTTCAAACTGATAAACCAACACTAAGTCGTAGAGCCCACCTTCTTGTCATTTTCCTTATCATCATCCTCCTTGACCACCTTCCTCTGCTCCTCTTCAGTAGCTACTGGCTCGTCGAGGTCCGGAAGATCATCGGCATCGCTCTCGTCATCCGAGTCAGGTGGAGCCTCTCCTCCTTGACCTGTTTCGTATCATATCATGGGTGAGCTGAGATACGTTCTACCGTTACCCATCTGACTCATGAAGCTCTCCATGCCTTCCATGTCGAAGGGGTTGCCGCCCTAAAACACACTCTCTAGTTCATATCATAGTGGACAACTACTACTTGTTGGGACGAATCTTCACCATCATCCCATCGGGACCA
>NW_003206708.1:0-2734 GCF_000006405.1 Perkinsus marinus ATCC 50983
AAGCACACGTAGTGGAGGAGAGTCGTCGGGGAACCGTAAAGTGAGGAGTGGACCGCTCGGCCGATGATTGGACCCAATGTCCTCGACGTGCTCGGTCATGGCCCAGATTCGCTGGATCTCTTCCTCTGCGATGTCGACGTCGTGCTGACCCGAGTCCCCATCGTTGGAAATGGCCTTCAACTGATCACGCTGACGCCCGCCAGCAGATGGCTTCTCGCCGGTGCTGGCCCCCGCTCGCGGTGAAGGCTTGCTGTCTTGAACTTACAGGACTCGCCGAACCGACACTGCCCTTCTCTTCCCACATTCGACATGATTCACGGTCAATGTGCTTATAAGGGCACTTGTCACCCTTCAGACATCGCCCTCGGAGATTATTTCGGCAGACTTCTCCTTTTTTGTCGTTGGTTGCCAACCAATGGTTGGCCTTTGACTAGAGGGAGGTGTTGGGGCAGTCTTGGATTTAGGCTGCTCCTGAGATGAAGTGTCGGGCTTCTGACACTTCTCACCATCGAACCTTGCCGCTCTTGTCAGCGCACGGAGTCGGAAGTCCGTCCAACGACAAGGGTACTCATAACTGGCCTCCCTCGAAGGGCCGTGGGACACTCCCGACCGATAGACTTGGATGAGAGTGGCATCTGGCACCGGCGACCCAGCTGTCGAGCAACGATCCTCCCAGTTGTCAATGCGAGCGATGAAGTCAGTGAGGCTCTCATTGGCCCCTCGAGTGAGCGTCTCAGTGAGGAGTTTCTCCACCTCGATGAAACCATCATATTCACGTGAAAGGGCCGTCCGGAGGTCTTCAACGGTAGCTTGGAAGGCCGACAGTGTTTTTGGGACGGTTCTTCCCACCGTTTTACTGACGATATGCTCTGGAAGAAGACTAGTGAGCATGTAGAAATGCTCGGGGCTCCCGTGGTCCGACCCTCGTCGAAGAAGCTTGCCCTCGAGCTGCCGCCAGAAGCCGGAGAATCCCCTCTTATCAGCGACACCCTTGAATGAGCCACCGTCAAATGCTGTTGCCGCCTTATCAGCGTTCTTGGCAGCGGTGTGACGTCGTTGTTGGCTGACCAAGTCCGGAGGGTCACTAGTTCCGACCGACGTTTTTGTAGGCGATCCATTCCCTTCAGACATTCTCACTTCACGCCTTGGAGTAGTCTGACTGATTTCAGAGACGGGGCTGCGGAAGACGGAGGCAGCTTGGTGACCTTGGAGTGACCGATTCCACCAACCCTTTGAAAAGGGACTTTGACACAACGACTTGAGCTCCCTCTTCGCTGATAGCTGCTCCCAACGGTAATCTTTGGTGAGTCTCGGAGCGCTAGGGAGTCCCTTCATGAATGCATTCTGTAGGACGACACTAGACACCATAGGGGGGATATAATTCTCGATGATCGCCACAGCGTCCTGGTCGAGGAGCCTTTTTCCGTGACCAGCACCCAGACTGTGGATCCATTGAACAACATATGTTCTGAGACCCTCACCATCGATATCTTCGACATGATCGCGTAGCTCGGCGAGACCGTCAATCCCTTCCAAAGGATGGGTGAATAAGGCGTCGGCCAACTCTCGGACAAAGCGTTCAGGATCAGGGTCTTGACCTTCCCGGGATGCCTGCTCCAAGAGCGTGAACAATGCCTCGTCCAGGCTGTCTGGTAGCGGCCTGATAGTGAGGGCCGCTACCACCTCCTCGCTCGTGCAGATAAAGGCAGTCCGCAATGACGGCAGACTCCCCGCATCGGAGCCAGATGTTGTGGATATGCCGCCACGGACTGAACTCATTGCCATTAAAGTCTCAAGAAAAGACTAACTTGAATAGCTTAGTAATCGAATCTATCTATCTATCTAATAATAGGGATGGCCATAGCTCGGCCCGAGCAAAAGCACGCGTGCCCATCAGGGTCGCACGCAAGTACAACTAGGTGGCCCGCACAACGGGCCTCAGAACAGAACACTGCCCACGAGCGATCATCCTAAGTAGTGCTGATCACTGATTAGCACTGACACCAAGGAAGGCAGAGTTAGAAATGCCCCTCAGCTCTCAACTTGCAGAAGGCCTCAAGTACGGAATGTGAAGTGAAAAGGTTGAAAATCGCTCAACCTCCGAAGGCTTTGATTCATCGAGCGAACTTAGTCACGTGGTAATCGATGAAATGACCAAAGGAGGTTGAAGGATCAGAGTAGACTATCAAATCAAGAAAGAGAGAAGCTTCCAAGTGCGAAGGACTGGCGAGCGAATGAGTGACATTTTCAGCCTTCTTTAAGCTTTGAAGAATTCGCACAGCTTGGCTTTCCCTGTATTGAGGCAGACAGCTCCCGGCTGGCAGCCGGCCGCCTGAAGGGTGATGAGCTGCTGTGATTGAGTGCAAGAGGAGCGAATAGACTTGTGGCACGGAGTAACAACATCCACGAGAGAACAAAGCTACTCGGAGCCCAGCAATAATCATGTAGCATTTCCGAATAATCAAAACTTCATACAGATACTCTCTACTATGTAATCCTGGCCTGATAGTAGTCCGCTTCAAAAGGAACTATAAAGCAGCTGAGAGATCCGACCAATGACCTACAGTTTCACACGGAATCAAGCACAGTGGGAGATTCCCATCATGCACGGGTTTGCCCTTGGCTGGGGCAGACGGACACTTCGTGTCCACGGGAACGATCGGCATGCATACCGAGTAGCGATGGTCCTAAATCAAAATCGGTAGTTCGTCCCCGGATAGAGGTTTGTCTCACC
>NW_003205653.1:0-1605 GCF_000006405.1 Perkinsus marinus ATCC 50983
ACGACCACGACTAGCACGACTACGACTAGTACGACTACTACGTCGACGACTACGACTAGCACGACTACGACTAGTACGACTACTACATCAACGACTACGACTAGCACGACTACTACGTCGACGACTACGACTAGTACGACTACTACATCAACGACTACGTCTACGACTAGTACGACTACTACATCGACGACTAGTACGACTACTACATCGACGACTACGACTAGCACGACTACGACTAGTACGACTACTACATCAACGACTACGTCTACGACTAGTATGACTACGACTAGCACGACTACTACGTCGACGACTACGACTAGTACGACTACTACATCAACGACTACGTCTACGACTAGTACGACTACGACTAGCACGACTACGACTAGCACGACTACTACGTCGACGACTACGACTAGCACGACTACGACTAGTACGACTACTACATCAACGACTACGTCTACGACTAGTACGACTACGACTAGCACGACTACTACGTCGACGACTACGACTAGTACGACTACTACATCAACGACTACGTCTACGACTAGTACGACTACGACTAGCACGACTACGACTAGCACGACTACGACTAGTACGACTACTACGTCGACGACTACGACTAGTACGACTACTACATCAACGACTACGTCTACGACTAGTACGACTACGACTAGCACGACTACGACTAGTCTGACTACTACATCAACGACTACGTCTACGACTAGTACGACTACGACTAGCACGACTACGACTAGTACGACTACTACGTCGACGACTACGACTAGCACGACTACGACTAGTACGACTACTACATCAAAGACTACGTCTACGACTAGTACGACTACGACTAGCACGACTACGACTAGCACGACTACGACTAGCACGACTACTACGTCGACGACTACGACTAGCACGACTACGACTAGCACGACTACGACTAGTACGACTACTATGTCGACGACTACGACTAGCACGACTACTACATCAACGACTACGTCTACGACTAGTACGACTACGACTAGCACGACTACGACTAGTACGACTACGACTAGTACGACTACTACGTCGACGACTACGACTAGCACGACTACGACTAGTACGACTACTACATCAACGACTACGTCTACGACTAGTACGACTACGACTAGCACGACTACTACGTCGACGACTACGACTAGTACGACTACTACATCAACGACTACGTCTACGACTAGTACGACTACGACTAGCTCGACTACGACTAGCACGACTACTACGTCGACGACTACGACTAGCACGACTACGACTAGTACGACTACTACATCAACGACTACGTCTACGACTAGTACGACTACGACTAGCACGACTACTACGTCGACGACTACGACTAGCACGACTACTACGTCAACGACTACGACTAGCACGACTACGACTAGTACGACTACTACGTCGACGACTACGACTAGCACGACTACGACTAGTACGACTACTATGTCGACGACTACGACTAGCACGACTACGACTAGTACGACTACTACATCAACGACTACGTCTACGACTAGTACGACTACGACTAGCACGACTACGACTAGTACGACTACTACGTCGACGACTACGACTAGCACG
>NW_003211461.1:0-2159 GCF_000006405.1 Perkinsus marinus ATCC 50983
CTAACATGCCCGAGATCTACATTGAGATGAGCAATAGGAGCCCTAAGAAGCTGCGCTCGGTCGCAGTCTGGTCTGCCGTTATTTGCACTGCTGTTTACTTCATTATTGCCATCTCGTTCCTTCTGGTTTTCGGTTCTGATGCACGGAGTAGTGTCTTGCTTAACATGGCTGATTGGGTTCCCCAGGGTGATGTTGTTGTCATCATTGGCTTCATTTGGACGGGCATTTCATTCACTGGCACTTATCCGTGTATGGTGTATCCTGTCTGTGTTGCCCTCATCAACACCTTCCAACCAAAGCGTGCTGACTTCTGAGGTGTTGTAGTCATTACTATCGCTGTCGTCATCTCTCATCTCATCGATATCGCCTTGCCTGATGTATCCATTCTGATGGGTTGCCTCGGTGCTGTTGCTGGAGCCATCCTGTGTTTCATTGCTCCTGGGTTACCTAAATACCGTATTTCTGCACATCCATCTCGAAGAGCAAGAGATTCTTCGCTGCTGAGAATTGGCTGTATGCAGCATTCGTTATCCTGGGTTGCATTACCATGGTCGGTGGTACCGCGATATCGGCTTGCCAGATCCTAGAGTTCGCTGAGTAGACGTCTACTACTACACTAATACGAATCATAAAGACGAATAACAACACTATCTGTTGTACTGCGATTGAAATGTGATGGAAGAATGGTTTGTTATTATTAGGCTGTTGACCAACTTGACTCCTATTACTGTTGACATTGTATGTGAGTCCATAGTGGTAAAACCCCTGTATCACCGCTAGGAATGCGTTAGGAGTGTTGCTGGTTATTTACTTCATTGAACTTACAAAATGGCTGTCTTACCCTTAGACTGTCACAGGGGTTTATGTTATGCTACCAGGAAGGTCTACCTTCTGGGCGCTGGGTTCCTATATTGCTGATTTTGGTTTTTGTTGGCTATCGTGATAGACACCGCTGCTCTTTTCTTACTGCCACTTCCTCTTCCCCGTTACACAGTATTCTTCGCGGGTGAGCAGAGTAGCAAATTCAGTGGCTACCCTCATTTTGAAGGGTCTCCTGCGTCTCGGCGGTTGGTCTTATCAACGTTGTCAGCATTCTTACCAAGTCAGCTGGTGCTGTTGTAAATTTGGCCAGTTGTAATTGTCACACTTCAGCAGTGATGGTCCATTATTGTCTGGCAGACAATGTCTGCAATGATGCTCATTATGAAAGAGTCTATCGCTGTGCCCACGATTTGCTAGAGGAGTACTTCGTGGGGATTTTTCTCATTGAAGCATCGGCAACATGCGTTTGTCTTCAGCCTTCTCCCCACATTCATCATAACTCCCCCATTGGTCGGACGCTGAACCTTCTCGTAGTGTCAGTTGAGTGGCAAGGATAGCCTCAGGCTGAGGCCCTCAGCGATTTGATACGTTGTTTGCCATCACTAACTGATATATTCTATCACCATACATATCCTCATCTGCTCTGTTGCTCCTCGCGAGTACTTGAAGCAGTACCCTCATCATTCTCCTCTTCCTACTGGTATTCGTCATGCGTCATCATCGACCACGGTTATTTTCTCCAAGAGATGGCCGCTGGCTGATAGCAATGCTGTCAGTTTATCTTCTTTTTTTAATGTGCGCCGACGATACCTCTCAATGTCTAGGCTTTACTGTGACCGTGAGTGTTATATATTGCTGATATTCGTCGGACGAATTTCGTCCTTCTCTAACTACCCTCTAGAGGTGTAGGACTGATTAGCTGGGATCGAAGGCTTTGCCGATCTACGTGATCCGAGGTTACCTCACAAAATAAAACTTTGAATATCCCGCTCCTCTTACTGAGCTTAAAGCTCCACCGGACGCCCAGTGAAGGAACTGCAATACGAGTTCTTAGGCGTGAGGAGTATTCAGATGCTCAGGTTGAGCTTGGTTTCATACCTTTCCTCATTTCAAGGTCGGCTGCCTTTGAAATTATCGAGAAGCGGCGGGGGCCCTCGCTCGGAGCGAGTCGCTCCTGAGTGATATTTTTTTTGAGACTATTATTTTCTAAGGTACGCCCACGTCAGAAGGTTTGGGCGTGTTCAGTGGGAATTGAAATCGACCCCATGTTTCGTCTCTCTGTGTAGCAATCAGCGCCTGGCAGGGGATGTGACTCACTGAATCATGACCCTTGACGT
>NW_003210157.1:0-1862 GCF_000006405.1 Perkinsus marinus ATCC 50983
CCCTTGTAGATGAGTCTTTGCTGCTCCGCTGGGACTCCGGACTTCTCCACACAACCTTTCTTGACGTCACCAATGGTGGTCTCAGGGTCGAAGCTCTGCTCAAACGAAGAGCCACCCGAAACCTTGAAAGTGATATTAATAGACATGTAAGATGATGATTATGAGCAACTATGGTAATCGCAAAAGGACATAGACTCAGAATTTCTCACTGTAAGTAAAACCGATACGAAAATCGGAGTTTAAGTGTAAATTATTGACCATTTTTTCGCATAGTTGAATTCACGACATTTCCATCGAAAACTTACTCATTTCTAGTCAAGCGTTTTATACAAAGAACTGAATCAGAGAGAATGCAGCTGCTAGATGCGCCCCTGACGACCGGAATGAGCTTGAGCAAACAATCTTTATTAATATCATGGATCATCGATTTTTCCGAGTCCGCTAGGAGGGCGTCACGCGCCACGTAATTACGCGCGCGCCCAACACGGTATCACCATCACTAGGAGGTTGTCAACTTTTATTGAAGATGCTACGCTCTCAAGCAGGCCTCCTGACGAGGCCCTTACGGCTTTTGACAGCCTCGAATCGAGTCCTGCCATTATGCAATAGAAGACTCACATTCTGCACTAAGGCCAGCGATAAAGTTGAAAACACTTCTACCAGCACTAGCTCGGGGTCTTCGTCGAGCAGTAACGGCTCTACTACGAATAAGAACAACAAACCCGACTTCTGGGCCGGTCCTAAGATGCTCCTGTCAACTGTGGGCTCCATCGGCGTGCTGTATGTCAGCTACTACTTTTATAAAGCCAACTTCGACGTGGAGCGAACGAAGCAGTTGTTGAAACAACAGTATCAGCAGTGGCCCCTTTACCCCCCACCAGGGCCGTCTCAAGCTGAGCTCATCACCAGAGTCGATCATGCTGGTCTCAATCAGGAGATGATGGACACTTTATCGACTTGGTTCTTATATGAAGATAATAGAAGACAGCACGGTGTTAGTCGGCAGTTTATCATTGAGACCTGTCGCGAAGTATTGCAGCTCTTGGATTCACCTGATCGCAATTTCGGTGACGACCTAAATGCCAAATGCGATGCTGTTGTGGATGACTTCGTGGCTCAAGGCGTTGGTCGGTCAGATGAAGAGAAACGCTTGTCCGGATGCACTGTGAACGAGGTTTCGAGATTGCTATCAGCTCTGTTCGAGATTCATGGTGGAGGTGATGACATCCAAGAGAAGGCGAAAAACAATTTGATTGATGAGGTCAGCAGAACCTATCGGGAGCAGGTGGAGATGGCGAGAGCTTTTCAAGATGCCATCAAGTTCGAGCCCTTGCCGGACATATCCGAGGATGAGGCCGATCGGGCCGTATTGGTGCTGGAGTTAGAGCAATACCAAACAGAGTTGGACGAGGGGAAGTGTGATGATGGCAGAAAGCAGTGGTTGCAGGAGGAAATAAAGGAAGTGAAGAAGTTACTCAACGAAATGAAGAAATAGTTACTTCATTTGCTGTATTGTTGTTAAGATTATGTTTTCGATCGACGCTGTGTTCGGTTTTAGTATGTATTGCATCGGTTTCGGCGTTTGACATGATAAACAACAATGTGAGGGTAATCGTCCCCAGCAAGGATGTTACTAGGAGTGGTAAACTGATGGGCCATTGAAGATATGATGCCTTCTTTTGTACGCCTGATTGACTAACCCATTTCTACAAAAAATATAACTACAGTGTGAAACTATAGGATTTTCGAGTACCATAAGCTTTCCATAACACATACGCCTAAAGCGTATGATCTTATGTCTAGCAACATCTCTGGATTTCGGAATTCGAGAGAATATGAGAATGCTGAGTTGAGACTGATGC
>NW_003199873.1:0-1090 GCF_000006405.1 Perkinsus marinus ATCC 50983
TCAACTCTATCATGCAGACCGTCCAGTAGACCATCAAGAGTATTCCACAGGGACTCACGACGAAGTTGATGAACCCCACTTGCAGTTTAGCAAGCTCCACAGCGTCATCCGGGCGATGGGCCATAAACGGCGCGAAGGGAAGCCCCTCGAGCCTCTCAGCTTCCGCCTGGTGATAGTACTCGCTCACAACACGATAGCTCCACTCGTAGTACTCATCATAGGGCATAAGAGGGTTTGATATATCCGCAGCATGAACAATCCCCTTCAGCAGCGTCGGCCTAGTCTCAGCCAAAGCCCCATCGACCCACTCTCCTGCTGCCCTCTTAGAACCGTCATTGCGGTCTAAGAGTAACTCCTGTAGTTTAATAGTAATATCAAAGTGAGCCTTCATGTCCGTCGCCAGAATCACCGAGATCACCGTCTGTCGGAAAACCTCATAGTCGCTGGGCTCGCCAGTCTCATCAGCTGCTGCTGCTGCTGGCCAAGTTGCAGTAAAGTCAACAGCGCCACCCAGTAGGAGCTCAAAGGCTCGAGCAGCATGCATATTCTCCAACACAGCACTGTCGTTGTAGCGAACAGCCAGGTGCTTCCTACCCTTGATGAAGTAATCATTGTTGAAGCCCGGATGGTTAACATCATGACATAGTGCAGCGATAAGCAGACTGAACTCCTCTAGGGGCGTACAGATGACGTCCCGAGGCCCCCCTGCAGGGCCGCCCGGGCGCACTGAGCACCCCGCATTGAACATAACGTAACCCACACAGCTCATAACCTGATAGGCGTGGTAGAAGTTGTGGTAAGGATTATCCGCATGATAATCGTTGGCGATGAGATTGATGAACCCCCAAAGCCTCGATGCTTCCACCAGTTTACCCTCCCCCACGAAACTCCACCTGTCGAATACACTGTAAGCTCGCCGGACCAGCTCAGAGCGGTCCAAGGTGAAGAGCTTGGTGTTCCAGCTGAGCAAATCTGGCAGCTCTAAAGCCTCCATCACGGGTACTTCCAACATCTTAGCAGTGAGCCTCGCTTCGTGGTAAGCCACCGAGTCACTGGCTCGTCTCGAGGCACCGCTGATCGACCCTCTACC
>NW_003205449.1:0-948 GCF_000006405.1 Perkinsus marinus ATCC 50983
GCGTTTCTATTAACCTAGTACATATGCTCGTATAGAATAGCAGTAGCAGCAAGACCCCAATTGTCAATTATTATATAATACTAGAGGAGCTCACTAGGTAGTCGACGCCACTGTATCGGCTGACCAGCCGACACTAACGGTGTATTTTAATAAACTACAGAACTCAGAATGCTCACAGACGGCCACCTCGCAGGCGGAGCACCAAGTGAAGGGTGGACTCTTTCTGGATGTTGTAATCCGATAAGGTACGTCCATCTTCGAGTTGTTTACCAGCGAAGATGAGACGCTGCTGATCCGGAGGGATACCCTCCTTGTCTTGAATCTTCGCCTTCACATTCTCGATGGTATCAGAGGCTTCCACATCAAGAGTGATGGTCTTGCCCGTGAGAGTCTTCACGAAGATTTGCATCCCACCCCTGAGACGGAGAACAAGATGCAATGTAGACTCCTTCTGGATGTTATAGTCGGACAAAGTGCGACCGTCTTCAAGCTGTTTACCAGCAAAGATGAGACGCTGCTGATCCGGAGGGATACCCTCTTTGTCTTGAATCTTCGCCTTGACATTCTCGATAGTATCAGAGGCTTCGACATCGAGAGTAATGGTCTTGCCCGTCAAGGTCTTCACGAAGATTTGCATACCACCTCGCAGGCGAAGAACCAAATGGAGGGTTGACTCCTTCTGGATGTTATAGTCGGACAGAGTGCGACCGTCCTCCAACTGCTTGCCGGCGAAGATCAAACGCTGTTGATCCGGAGGGATACCCTCCTTGTCTTGAATCTTCGCTTTGACATTCTCGATAGTATCAGAGGCTTCGACATCGAGAGTGATGGTCTTGCCCGTGAGAGTCTTCACGAAGATTTGCATGGCTGAGTGAGCTTGAACACAAATACGGCTACCAAAAACAGCAAATCAACAGCGAGTTGGTCTACAGACACACCATAGAGGCG
>NW_003215877.1:0-1137 GCF_000006405.1 Perkinsus marinus ATCC 50983
ATGTCATCTTTACGTAAGCATAGTCCAAAGGATCCCCCTTTGGCATGGTCTAAAACCGAAATATCTATTTATATAACATACCTCGCCCTCGCGTTGTTGTATGCTATGGATAGCGTAAGGAGGCTCGGTGATGAGCTCTTGGCTGAGGGCCGACTGAAGCCCCTTTATACAGGTAGTAGTGATAATGGAGTAATCTACGGTCATGCTCTGCTAGGCTCACTGCCCTTTACTGAGCGTCTAGCCGATTGGTCTGACCACCAGTGGAACTCGTTCCGATTGAATCTGTCATCAGTCGTAGTGTTCGCTACCCTCCATACCGTCGCATCGAGGTACTCTCTCGAGCTCCCTGAAATGAATGTCGATTTTTTTCACAGGTGTATACGGTATTACATGGGCCCTCGCGGATACGTTGCGTTTCAGCTCGTTATGAGTACTTGCTTTGCAGTATACCTTCATCGAGCCTACGCGGCGTTCTTGATGGGAGCAGTACTATCTAATAAGGTTTTGGTTGAGCGCATGCTGCGGCCAGGGAAGGATTCAGTACAATTTAGATGGGTAGTAGCTAGAGGCGAATGATGAGGCCTGGGAATGAATTTTGGGTCAACAAATCACTGAACGAATTCAGGAAAGCTCGCCCCTTTATTCAGGTTCCCGGCGTCATGTGGGCAGTGAACATGGGATTCCTCGTATCTGTGCGATACTTCGATGGCTTCCGTTTCAGCGCGATAGCTCCATGGCTCGCATTCCTAGACGGGTAGGTCGCCCTAGAGGATGCCTTAACGGTGATAACACACCTCAGATGGGGGCAATTACAGCGATGGCAAATAGTGTACAATATGATGATGTTGCGGATGATATCATACGCAATGGACTTCTACTGGGCGGTACGGGACAGCAGTCTGCCGAGCTCCCCTCTGGGAACTGCAGTGAAGGATCTGGAATCTGATGATGATAATACAGAAGTAGTGTCTATAGCGAGACATAGTTGACGAGGTTGTATGCTATAGGTTAGCAAGCCTGTTACTCCTGACGGTGGTAGCTACAAAACGAGAGTGAAAACAAATCTCCCTTTACGATTTTATCATTCTACTGTATTATACTTGGTAGTATTACGGGCTGTGCATTATGAAATGAATT
>NW_003206077.1:0-2189 GCF_000006405.1 Perkinsus marinus ATCC 50983
ATTAGATCTATCATGCTGCGGATGAATCCACCAATGTAAGGTCCCTCGATTCAATGCTCATTGAGCATTGCTCAACAGTCGTCTGTACTCGTTATGTTTATTCCTCCGTTTAGATGCACTCGGACATGTAGAGTTGCAACATTGGTAACCAATTCTCCTTGGCTTCTGCGCTCACTGCTAGGCACCAATGATTGGTGCCTAGCAGTAAGAGTTGAAGCCATTGGCTTCAAGCCAAGAAGGTGAATCAACCTATCAAGTAGACTAACTTACATCAGTCTTGCCTTCTGCTCCCAAGTTGGAAGTCCCAACGCCCGTTCAGAGTTCGACACCAACTAGGAAGGCGAAACTAGCAAGCGCTGAAGAATGCCGTAATGCTGCAGTGAAAATAATTGAGGCCTCCAAAGCATTATGCCTCCGCACTGTGGAGGCAGTGCTCATGCTACGGGATCTGCAGCATGAGCAGCTGTGCCTCGGTTACTCTACGTTACACTTCAAACCGCTATCCATATAAATTTTCAAAAGTTGCCTTGCAGATCCTTCAAATGGGATAATCTATATCGAATTATATGGCGATTCTGTGATGAGCCTTACCTTTCGTGTTCGCTCAGCCACGAAACGAGATATAACTTTTCGTGGTCTCCAATGAAGAACACAGAACGTTACTTTTCACGAAGACTCTTCATCGGGTTCTTATGGAGACTCCATGATGGAGTACATTCAAGGGTCAGGCATGGATCATGCCGCATGACTCTGACTCTAACAGTATCGCCATTAAGCTTTGATAAACCAAAGCGGGTACAGTACCCGCCGGGAACAACCCGGGCTATTTCCGAACACGGAATCAGCTCTCTTCGTTTTCAGCATCGCCGCCTGCGATTCGCAGGTCGCTACATCCTTTCGATAGGCAAACACTGGATGACAGCGAGCTCGTTGGTGCAGAACTCGTTGGTGCAGACCCACCGGTAGAAAACCCAGAGTTAACAAAATCAGCTTCGTGACGGAAACACTGAACTCTCGACAACATGCGCAGTTCAAGGCATTCACATACTACCAAGAAGCAGCAGAAAATATATGAACAACAATGTTGGTCATTACCTACCGTATGATGTTACAACATACGGTAGTTAATGGACAAGCTTCAACATATTGAATGATCCAGACGTTCAGTCGCTGTTTCCAGACATAGGCCAATCAAGTCCACTCCACGCCAAATTATGCAATTCGAGAGTTGTGAAAATTCTTCCACCTACGGAGAATTTTGAGAAGATGCTGATGTTAATACTCGGCTAGACAAGACGACGCCTTCCGTCCATACAAAGACTGTCACAAAGTGGTCGAGTTCAGTCGTCTTTCCCGCGATTGATCGAAGAGTATACATCGGAGGAGACTTCCAACCAAACAGGCCACATCACAAGGAAACGACGTCAGTTATTCGTCAATGAACAGTTCAAGAGCTTTCTTCAGGCTTCGACTTACGGTTCTTGCGTCTGAAGGGAATGTCATCATCATCATTCACATCCAGATGTCCACCGGAAATCGCTAAGTGTGGTCACGCTTCTAAAGGCGATACTCGCAGAACAGGCCACTGAGTGTTACAGATTTTCCCGAAAATCGTAGTAGAAAAACATATTTCACATTCCATTTCGCCGAATGAGTGTATCAGTACTCGCTGGCCTTCGCCATCTGCTCCTTAACCCATCGGTCCTCCTCCTTTTTGAACTCCTCAACGCTAGAGGCGGGGAAGGCGCCTTGCCTGAAGCCATAACACAAGGATATTCATCCTATGGGGTTAGTCGAAAGCTCCCACGGCAACAAAAAGTGACAACCCCGGATCTACCGACTAAGCGGTGTGGGAAAATATGCACACGGTTAACTACATGTGGCAGTGACAATATGGAAATTATGAGGAAATTTGGGGGAATTCTTATTGGTTTTTGTACACTTCTACCCGAATTCCATAGTTAGTGAAGAAACTCCTGAACCCAGCTGAAAAAGGCGAACGTATATTCCTACTCCAACACTGCCTATACTTTTCCGACTCCTCGACTTACCAACGCCCGCGCATCTTCTGGTTCTCCATTTCCCAGCTGGGCTCGCCAGACATGAAATACCGATCTAAAAATTGGAAAAATTCACATCCTGTTGAGCGTAGCCATGAACAGTGTGGAAGAATATGCACATAGTCAACT
>NW_003216943.1:0-2470 GCF_000006405.1 Perkinsus marinus ATCC 50983
TCTCTCGTGCTGAAAAACAGAAAAAAAATCATAAACTCCCTCAAAACCAGAAATTTTCCGATTTCTGAAATAAAAAAATCCGAAATAAGTGTACGTAAATGCATTCCATACATCATATTCAAATTTACCGAAAATTTTCCCTTTTTTTGCCATTTTTCCCCCAAAAAAGTCGCGCATCACGCTTTGTCACATGAAGTTTTTCATGAATAAATAGTGAGAAAATTTTTATTTTTTTTCAGAAAAGCACATAACTTTCCGGAAAAAATCCTACATTGCGATGGACGTTATTTTCCCCAACTCGATAGAAAACCATCATAATTCTCCGAAAATGATATCACTAACTGTTTTTTTCCAGAAAATTCTTTTTTGTGACAAAAACACTGATTTTTCCGGAAAAAATGATTTTCCCCACCATCACGAAAAAATTCTTCCCCAACTTACTCGAAAAATTTCAGACAGAATTCGCAAAAATACAAAATGTCCAAATCTTGGTAACCTTCCGGAAATGGCGCCCAATACCACGCGTCGAAAATATACCTAA
Source organism: Perkinsus marinus ATCC 50983 (assembly GCF_000006405.1). Classification (NCBI taxonomy): domain Eukaryota; phylum Perkinsozoa; order Perkinsida; family Perkinsidae; genus Perkinsus; species Perkinsus marinus. Next base: position 542 of record NW_003216943.1, read on the forward strand.
AATTACAACCGCAAAATTTTTTTACCAAATTTTCCCGTAATCGCTCACTTGTGAAAGAATATTTTTTGAATACGTTTAACTCTCGTGGCCTTTTCCCAGCTCTCGAGCTCTTCATTTCCCATCCCTTCATGATCGGAATCGTCACTATAATCATCATCAACCGGCAGCGACAACGACGCTGAAAAGAATCTTATTTTTTTCCCATAAAATCTCAAATTTTTCCCTCAATATAACCATCATCAACCGGGAGGGAAGAAAATTTGGGAAAATTTTATTTTTTTCGGAAAAATTCAAGATTTTTGCATCACTATGAATATCCTCAACCGGCAACCACAAAGACGCTGAAAAGATTTTTCCCCAAAAATCCAAACTTTCGAATCGAAAAGAAATTTCCGAAATTTTCCAAAACCCAACAGAGACCCATCAAATCTCGAATAACCACGAAAATTTAGGAAAATTTACGAAAATTTAGGAAAATTTACGAAAATTTACGAAAATTAACGAAAATTAACGAAAATTTACAAAAATTTAGGAAAATTTACGAAAATTTAGATCGACCAAGATTTACCTGGCACGCTAACTCCATTCGATTCGCTGCTATTCTCCGACGAGTCCGGCAATTTTATATCCTCCCATTTTATCCATCGATCGTGTCGGCGGTTCATACGTTGAAAATGTACATAATAATCATGATCTCCTGCCTGAATAGAAAAAAAAATCGGAAAAAAAATTCATTTTTTCCCTAAATTTTTATCAAAAAAGTCTGAGGAAATGACGGATCATTCACAATAATATTATCGTAAAATTTTGAATTACATAATTTCTGGAATATATGTTCGCTTTCCTCATCCACTGAGCTCAGGAACTCAAGTAGTAGAAGGGGACAAAAACCAACAAAAATTTCCCAAAATTTCCCAAAATTTTCCCCCAATTTTCATATTTTCCCACCTGTTGCAAAGGTTGATCTTCCGGTAGCGTTTCTCTCCTCCTGATGCTCACCACCGTACCATGTCGCCATTGGTCTAACTCGATCATTCGGCATATCAATACTGTACCAACCTGACCGCGCGCCACAAAATTATTCCGAAAAATGAGGGAAAAAATCCCAAAAAAAAGGATTTCCTCACCGGTTACACAAATTCTGGTAGAAAAAGTACAAAAACCAACTAAATTTCCTCAGGATTTTCAAAGTGCTATCAACACACGTAGTTGCATATTTTCCGATCCTCATTCTCCACTTTTGGTAAAAATGTATAAAAACCGACGAAAATTTCCCAAAATTTTCTCATAATTTTAATTTACTCACCAACACACGTAGTTGCCCCCCGCGCTCATTCGCATAGAGCAAAAATGTACAAAAATTTCCCAAAATTTTCTCATAAATTTCCCAACTCACAGGTAACGCATGTTCAAACTCCTTCGCAAGAGCCTCCGCCTGTCCCGCCACAGCTGCTGGAGTGAGTTGGTGATGGCGTAATCGTTTCCTACCAAGACTTCCATCCCAAAGGTCCCCGGTTCGATCCTCCCACCTGTCAGTTTTACTCGCGGCTCCATTTGATTCGAAATCTGTCGTTGGTGGGCTTCCGCTCCCACAAGAACCTTCTGCCGAATTCGCTTGACGAGTGGCAGACATTTCCAAACTTTTCTGAAAAATTTTCCCAAATTTTCCGAAAATTTTCTCCATGAAAACCCCCTCGGATAATTTTCCACACGTATCTTCCAATATAATACACAAAAACCCCAAAAATTCTTCATCCGCGGATTTTTTTCTCTGAAAATTCCACAGAATTTCCCAATTCGAATAAACAATGACAATCACAAAAACTCTCATCGAAAAGAAATTTTTCCCAAAAATTTTCCCCTCACTCTTCAACACACCCCCTTCACAATAATACAACCTTTCCATATCATTCTAACACAATTCCCTTT
>NW_003216943.1:2570-3996 GCF_000006405.1 Perkinsus marinus ATCC 50983
TCCTCCAGCACCATATTCTGAGATCGTAAACCATGTAATACAAATATTCTCAATATAGAAATTTATTTTTTTTCAAATTCAAAAATTCACCATGATTTCCGCCACAACAAAAGACGATAAAACAAACAATCATAAATAGTAGTAGCATTCGTTGCATACATATTTCCACTATTCTTTCCTCCGCCGATAATTACATAGACGGCAAGCCATAACCAAACCTCATTCTCCATCAAGCAGTTCATCATCAGTTTACTATTAGCCCATAACTATTCAGCTCATACCATGGTGACACTAATTCATTATCAATATCATCATTATCAACAACCGTTTCTTCTTGGCTGTGCTCTCCTTGATAAAACCTCGAGGCGTTTTGCCACCCGAACCGGTACCGCGATACCGGAGAACAACCGGGATTCAATATGGCACATCCCTCTGCGATGCATCAGTCTATCTCATACTCCAACTCAATACACTCCTCCAACATTCGGCCCCTTAATGAACCCCTGCATAATATACATAAAAACGCATCTAAACCACCACGAACAGTACGGAATGTTTCCAATGTACGTCGCCGAATCTGCTCGTGCGATAACATAACTATCACGGGAATAACTTGATATAATTATGCTGTTCATACGCTCGAGTATGCGTACATGAATATCGCCATGCATACATCCAAGGTGATAGAAGTAACCAGAAGCATCAACGTAAAGATGCTCGGGAACGACCACTAGACGATGAGGTGGCAGTACGGGATGGTTAACCTCAAAGACATCCCTCGGTCAACGGTAGCCATCAAGAACATTGAGCGCTGTGCGGGACACTCACAATATTCATTAAGGTACGAGGCACACTACTACCTCGTACCTACTCTACGAGGGAAAATGCGGGGACTGGTGGACTATCAAGTCCAGGCCGTGGAATCGAACCGGAGGCCTTTCGATTGCTGGCCCTCCTCCTTAGCCAACACAGCTATACCAGTGCTTCTCAACATCTCAATCCACATCAATTGATGTTAAGCAGAATACGATCTCGAAGCCAAACTTCTTCGACCAGAAAACGTCGGCAAAGCACATCACCGAAGGCATGGAGAATTGGGGAGGCTCCACCTCCCCACAGTTAGAGATTTTTAAATAAAACTAAGGGGAACGAAATTTCCACAATCACATCACTACATAAATTTTCGGGACAATCAGTCGCGCCTTTTTGAAGAAAAAGTGTCAACGCACAGTCAATGCAGACTTCTGCTTCGCAAATGTCCGCAAACTTCTCCCAAGTACGTTCACTCACTTTTTCCACCAAAACAGCTTTCTTATCATTCAACCTCTCCTCCAACAGACGAATCTTCGCTGTGAGCATCTCCTTATCAAGATCCTGAAAAATACTCATAATTCTTCTCGAAAAAAGTAAGAAGTCCTATTAGAAC